>NC_081420.1:36438953-36744578 GCF_949786415.1 Peromyscus eremicus
GCCAAGCTGTGTGGTGTCAAAAGCTTGACTGAAATTATTTCCTGTAAAGCCCATTAGCCAATATATATACAGGACTAGTGATGTGGATACAGAGATCTCAAACTTTGGTCACTTCAAAGGTGCAAAGGTTTATTTTTAGCTCGTTGTAGGTGGGAGCACTTAACAAGAGACACAATTATACTACATCAGCCCTGCAGTCCTGATTCCAGATGGAGAGGGAACTGAGGCCTAAAATCTGGCATTTGCATGGTAGACTAGATGACAAAAGCCCTGTGTTGGTAACTTTTTTGTCAACTTGACACTAGCTAGAATCATCTGAGAATAGAGAACTTCACTTAAGAAAATGCTTTCATAGGTGCCTTATTGGCAAGCCTATGGGGCATTTTCTTGATTGATGATTCTCATGGGAAGGCTCAGCCCACTGTGGGGGGTGCCACCCCTGGGTAGGTGGTCTTAGGCTGATAAAAACCTAAGTCAAGCAAGCCAGGATGAGCAAGCCAGTAAGCACGATGCTTTCATGGCCTTTGCTGCAGTCTCTGCCTCCAGATTACTGCCTTTAGTCCTTGCCCCGACTTCCTTTCATGGTGGACTGCAATTGTAAACTGAAATAAATGTTTTCTCTCCAAGTCACTTTGATGCTTTATGACAATAGAAAGCAAACTTTTAAAAAATGCTCATGAGAGTTCATTTATCCCAGTGTCAACATCTGAATATACCATGACCATATGCATTCATATTCTAGGATATAAATATGCCACTTGGTAAGTAAAATAGAGATTCTGTTGGGTAAGGACATATTATCCTCTTACAATTAAGATGGATGGAAAAGTGGCCAAGAAGAACTCAAGCAACCACAATAATTAGATGACTCAAAAGGTAGTTGTTTATTACTAAAGGAAATCTGGAGAGTCATCCCGGCATATTGAGTAATAATTCCTTAAGATAAAAAGTTACAGTGAAATTGAAAAGAACACTATAGTCCCAGTCATGGAGTAAATCGACTTTGGAACAGACATCTTAGCTAAATTAGTTGTGCAAAACTTTTTGAAATCAAAAATTCTTTTGATATTGATCTAAGCTAAGTTGAATGGGAAAAATTTAAACCAAAGGAAATCCTTTCTGAGTATGTAGCTCAGGGATAGAGCAGTTAGAGCAATTACCTCATGTGCTATCTAAGGCCATGGGTTAATTCCCACTACCTTACATGCATACACACACACACACACACACACACACACACACACCGACACACACACACACACACACACACACACACACACACACACACACACACAGAGAGAGAGAGAGAGAGAGAGAGAGAGAGAGAGAGAGAGAGAGAGAGAGAGAGAGAAAGAGAGGATGGGGGAGGGAGTTACTATATATTTCAACTCTGCCAGTTTGATTTTATGTCCCAAAGGAACCTCCATCGAGTTGACATCAACCTTTTCATCTGTGACTTTTCATCCCTGAGCCAGGAAGTAAAAAATAAGGAAAACAAGAGACGTGAAAAGGTTGCTGTTTAGAAATCCTCTGTCACCTTTCTCAGCTTAGACCTTTTCACTGGCTAAAATGGAGAGCCTCCGTTAGCAAGGATTCTAAGTCTTGTTTCTGTCACTTAGAATGATCAAATCAACAAATCAATCAGTCAAAATAAAACCTGAGTCTGTAAAACCAGAAGGAAATATATAGGAACAAATGATATGAAAGCCCCAGAGTTAGGCATTCATCTGTCTAATTTTTTCTGGTTGGACACAGAACTGCACATGAGCAACAGTGTCTGGGCTTCACTATATTTAGCTCTAAGCGTCCCTGAAGCTTAGAGTTGATTTTATACTTCAACAATGGCTTCTTTTCTGCAAATTTTCTGCCTTGGGTCATGGAGATGGATTTTATCTGCCATAGATCAATGCATTTTAAATATTTCCTTCATACTATAAACTTCTTGGATTAAAAAAATGCAGTACTTCGATTAAAATATGACATTTTGTAATTCTTTATGGAGTGCAATATTATAATTGGGTATGTTGGATATGTTACATAGTGATCATTCCAGGGTAATTAGCATTTCCATCTTCTCAATACCATCACTTTCATTTGATGGGACTTTAAAAGTCCTTTTCTTTAGTTATTTTATAGTGTGTAATCAATTCTTGAAGACTTCAGTTACCCCAATGTCTTATAGAACATTAGATCTCCTTCCCTTTATCTATTGTCCTCTGGTACCATTGCTGGACCACTGGGCCCTCTAGCATCATGTCTTCCATTTTCTCAGGTGAGCTCTCTTCTACCTTCTACTACATGATCTGGACCATCAGATTCCATTGATGAGTGGGGACAAACAGCAATTATCTTTCCAAACTCAGCTTCTTCCATTTCCATCCAAGCTCTGTTGTCACGACTGCATCTCTTCTTATGGCTGAGTGATGATGGTATGCTAATGGGACAGAATTCTACTTTCTAATTTTGCTCCCATTGTCTGCACTTTTGAGAGCTTACTTTAAAACATCTTTGCCGCCAGACAGCGGTGGTGCACGCCTTTAATCCCAGCACTCATGAGGCAGAGCCAGGAGGATCTCTGTGATTTTGAGGCCACCCGGTCTACAGAGTAAGATCCAGGATGGGTACCAAAACTGCACAGAGAAACCCTGTCTCGAAAAAAAAAAAAAAAAAAAAAAAAGTAAAACATCTTTGCTTCTAGCTGTGTGTGCAGTATTTATTTTGTTTTCTTCTAGTACTCTCAAGCTTTGTGGTTTTATATTCAATTTTTCTGCATTTGTTTAGAATTAGTTTTTGATGTGGTGAAGGGTCAATGTCTAGTTTAATCTCCTGTGAGTGTGTCTGTGGCTATCTCAGCACCATTTGTTGAAGATATGGTCATTTTCTAATATTGGTTCTTGGTGCCTTTATTAAACATCAGTTTACTTTAAATGTATGTATCAATATATACATTTCTATGATATTCCATATCTGTGGGATTTTTTTTTGCAGCACCATGCTGTTTTGATTATTATAGCTTTCCAATATGACTGAAGTCATGTATTGTTACATTTCTGCCTTTGCTCATTTTCTCATGACTGCTTTGGCTACTGCGTGTCTTTTATAATTCCATAAAAACTTTGTGATTGTCTGTTCTGGTTCTCTAAAGACTGTCTTATACTGTGTGCCAATTTGGCCTAGACATCCCTATGTGTCCCTGACTTTAAGCCTTTGGCAATCATACCATTTCAGCTTCCTGAGTGCTGGAATTACAGGCCAGAGCCACTACATCTGGCTATTGATTTTTTTTTTTAATTTTCATTATGAAGATACGTTACTTCCTGATTTACACATATTCCTAGATTTTTGTTGTTGTTGACATTGTTAATAGGAGGTGTTCCTTTTGAGTCTTTCCCCCCTGGCAATTTGCTGCATTGGCCTATAAAAATGTTGTAGATTAATATAATAACATGCAAAATTGGTGAATTTGTTCATCACATATTTTTGATGGAGTCATTTGCGTTTTATACATATAAATTTCTGTCATCTGGAAACAGAAATAACCTGACCCTTTTCCGGTGTGAGCAACCTTTCCTTGCCTTGGCTACAGACTCTGGTTGGGATGTCTTTGACATGTTGCTGAGTGACACTGCAGTGACTTCTTTGCATTCCTTTTCTTTCCTTCTACCATAGAGGAAGCACTGCTGTTTCCCCCTCATTCACCATACTATCCGTAGACAGCCTACACTGACTCAAGTTCTGTTCTTTATATTCCTAATTGATTGAGAGTTTTTACTATGAAGGGTTATTGAATTTTATAAGTTGATTTCCTGGGACTGCTGAAATGATGTCAGTGTGGTGTGTTCTATTTGTTGATTTCTACATGTTGAACCATTCTTATATCACACCCACCACTTGCTCATGCCATATAATCTTTATGGTGTGGTATTGGATTTGCTTTGTTGATATTTTGCTGGGAATATGTGCATTTATATCCATCAGGAGTTGTGGGGTTTTTTTAACTAATAAAAAATTATACTTACTTGGAAGCATTCAGAATGTCAACAAAACAGCTGCATTTTTTTTTCTGCAGTTACAGAGTGGTATTGAGTTACAGAACAACAATTGTCTTCTTCATGCAAACTGCATCAGAGACAACTGAAGATGAATAAAATAAACCAAAAATAAAAAATAAAATAAAAAATCTAACATTCTCATATATTACTAACTTGTTCTGTGCACCAATAAAAACCTACTTTAAATTTCCATGCCATTTTACAGCCCTCAAACTGTACCAGGCAAGGTTAGTGACTGCTGAAAATTTAAAATCAACTTTTTTGAAGTAGAATGGATGTCCTGCCTTTTGTCTCTCAGTATGTGTAGCATGAATGACAAAAATGAATTTCAGGGCAAAAAAAAAAAAAATGGCTCAGTGGGTAAGAGCTTTTGTTGCACAAATGTGGGGATTGGGATTCAGTTCACAGAACCTATGTTAAAAGCCAGCTGTGGCCATCCATGCCTAAAACGTAAGTAGTGAAGGGTAGGGATAGAAGAGACTAGAGCATCATTGGGACTTCTTGGCCACCAGTGTAACAGTTGAAAAATAGCAAGTTCAGGTTTAGTGAGAGACTCTGCTTCAAGGATAAAGCAGAGAACAATAGAGGACAACAGATCTCTTTCTCTGGCCTCCATACAGGAGTACCTTGATGCATCTGCCTGAACATAGACATATACACACATGCATACCCCTCAATAGTCAATTAAAAATAGTTAAACTTAATTAGTATTATAGTCATATTTATCTAGTAATAATAGTAACTGTTATTCTTACAAGCTGGGAAGTTTCAACAGAATTCACAAGTTACTAAAGTGAAAATAGAAAAAAATCATTTTGACTATAACAGAGCAAAAATGGTGTTGGGAAAGAATGAGGGGAAAAAACAATGTTATTTAAGGATAAACTAAATGAAAAGCCATGAAATCAATGTTTCTAGATTTTTTTGGTACGTATTAATGGTGGTTCATAAACTCGGAATCAGAAAACCCAAGCATGATCTAGCAGCAAGCTAGCTGTATTAAAAACTTACATTACCCCAAATAGCATTCACAATTTTAATGGTTTTATGAGTCAGATGAATCAGTTGACGCAATTAAAAAGAAATAACACACAAAAAGAGTGTCAAGGGCTGGATATGTTGGTAAATACCAATAATCCCAACAACTGAAAGGTAGAGACAGGAGAATCAGGAGTTCAAGGCCAACCTTATTTACATAGCAAGTTTGAAGCTACCCTGGCTATTTGCAGCTCATCACAAAAAACAAAAACTAATATGTAAACATGTAAATAAATAATAAACAATGCTCAAATACAATACTAGTAGGCATAATCCAAACAAAAATACAATTAAAGTAACTAAAGCATTTTATTTTGTACCCATAACCCTTGTAAATGTTAGAAGGAGAACCTGTTTTCATCAGGTTTTGGACAAAGGGTCTGTTTATCCATACAGAAGAAAACATGAGGACTTAAATGGTAATTGGTATGTTATAGATATGGACATATCAATTGTAAGGAACTCTGAGACACTGCAGTTTTAATTTAATGACAAGTGACTAAGACTAACAGTAGGAATATTATAAATGCCTAACAGCAGAATCAGAAGACATTTGAAAGTTACTTTTCAATTGTATCTTTAAACTTTTCTGCTTATGTAATATCCCCAGGAGCTTGAATACTTTTAATTAAATGAAAGAAACATATTCTTTTTAGAAAATATTTTATTTTAATTTTTAAGTGTGCATGCATGTGTGTGTGTGTGTGTGTGTGTGTGTGTGTGTGTATCTGTGTGTCTATGTGTCTGTGTCTGTGTATACATTCATGCAGGTGCCTATGGAGGTCAGAGGTGTTGGATCCTGTATTAGTCAGAGTTTTCTAAAGGAACAGAACCATTGAATATAGGTTGATTAGAATGGTTTACAGGCTATAGTCCAGTTAATCCAACAATGGTTGTCTCTCAAAATAAGGGGCAAAAATCCAGTAGTTGTTTAGTATACTAGGCTGGATGTCTCAGAGGCTATTCAGTATAGGTTAGAATCCTGAATAAGTTCTAATCCCAATGAAGGAGTGTCTCAGCAGCAGGATAGATGAAATTGCTTTCTGCTTCCAAGTTCATTTATGTGAGCTGCTACCAGAAGGTATGGTCCAAATTTGGGATGGGTCTTCTTCCATCTCAAATGATTCAGTCAAGAAAACCAATCACAGAAATATCCAGCTACCTGGGTTTTACTTGGTTCCAGAAGTTCTCAAGTTGACAGGCAAAATTAGGCATTACAGATTCCCCTCGAGCTAGAGATACAGGAGCCTGGTTGTGAGCTGCTTGACATTGGTGCAGGGAACTGAACCTCAGCCCTTTGCAAAAAAAGAGTAAGTGCTCTTAACCACTGAGCAATCTCTCCAGCACCAAGAATATATTCTTTTGAAGCAAAAATTTCTCCAAACTGCGATTGATAATCTCCAAAACCAGTGAGATGAGTCAGAGCTTTATTTTTTTGTGATTTTAAAATAAAAAACAAAATGGAAAATGGAGCAATTAAAAGAGTTGAAACACCAGAGAAAACAATTATTGGAACATTGATAAATAAAAATTATTAAATTTAAGATTAAATAATAATTAACTTTCAAACAACTATAATTAAAAACCAATCAAAGTGTTTCATTTTCTTTGATTTTTTTATACAATGTTTTAAATATTCAGATACGGAAATTATTTGGTAGTATAATAATACTAGTCTATTATGGGATCAAATCAATTTCGTGTCCAAAATACAGTAAAATATGATTCACAAAGCTATGCAGTTAAAAACTAAATAAATGAAAGATAGTAAAAAAAAATCACTGAATAATTCATAACTAAAGTACAAGAATATTAAAATTGTTAAATATTCAGAAGTGATAAAAATGGAATTTTTAACTTTCTTTCACCTCTTCACCTCCTCATTTGAAGAGATGGTTCTGGATATGACATTTATGTGTCAGGTCCATAACCTTATACAGCATGCATATTCTCTTATCAACTACTGTCTGTGTGTAGTTGGAAGTTTTCCTATATCCTGCCTAGTCAGCAGTCAGGACAAGTCTTTCCTACTTGCGTCCCCCAAGTAAACACACAGAGGCTTATATTAATTATAACTGCTCGGCCATTTGCTCAGGCTTATTACTGACTAGCTCTTACACTTAATTTAACCCATAATTCTTATCCATGTTTAGCCACATGACTTGGAACCTTTTTTCAGTTCTGCCTTGCCATCTTGCTTCCTCTGTGTCTGGCTGGTGACTTCTGATTTAGCCTTCCTCTTCCCAGAATTCTCCTCATCTGCTTGTCCTGCCTATACTTTGTCTGTCTACTGGCCAATCAGTGTTTTACTTATCAATCAATCAGGGCAAGACATATTCATAGCATACAGAACAACATCCCACAGCATCTGTGAAATGGTCCTCAGTTTATATTTAAGTGAACTTGATGCTCACCATTAGTAATTTTACAACAGCTTTTCTGTTTTTTGTTTTTGTTTTTGTTTTTGTTTTTGGCAAGTTAAACCACAACATCCAGAGTTTTCCTTTGACTCTACTCAGGCTGCTGCTGTTCCTCTTCTGAGATTTAAATTTTCTGGAAATTCATCTCCATTGGCTTCAAAGAGGAGTAGCCACTGACTGTACAGTGAAACATTTTGAGTCTCACATTCTTTCTCCAAGGAATTGTAATTATTGATTGTTTCTATTTTTTTTTCTGCATTTAAGATTCCTATGGAGAAGGCTGGGGCCGACTGTATTGATTCTCTTGTTTATGCCCTACTTGTTGTGTCTGAGTCACCAAGGAAAAGCTTCTTTACAGAGAAGTCTTGTTACATTATAGGCATGCCTCACATTAATCAGTCTGTATTAATTTTTCCTCGAACACAGTGTAAGATTCTTTTCACACAGTGATGACTTATCTTTGTAAAATTTACTTTATTGTGGTAGGGAAGAGCATTCAGTTCCATTAAGATATTATAGTCATCACTTTCCTCAAGAACTCGTTTTATCCATGCTGACTTTTGTTTTCTGTCACACCTTTTGAATTTCTACTCCTTCTGACATAACTTTTATTCTCTGTCGTCCCCCCCCCCCCCCGCTGATGTTCTTTGAAACTATTACTTTGTGGAAAAATAGTGGGTTAAGACCTGCTTTTTGTGGAACAGTCTATCAGAAGTACTAACTTACAATGATGAACCATCTTTGATTTATGGGAAGAATCAAAGCAGTTGTCTGTCCCATGATACAGGGAGAGGTTGCTGGTACTTAGAATGCTCCTGACCTCTGTGATGGAAAGGGATACTGAGACGTGATGTGGGGTCTGAAGATGAGTTAGACGAAAAGGGAGATGTTGAGGAAGTCATTGTAACTAATATAGATTTGTCTCAGTTATGTCATCGATGTCTCAGAGAAACAAGCACTTGTTACTATGTACTGGATTCCAGAACAGAGGAAATGGATTAGTAACAAAAATATCCCACAGATCTCACTTGCTGAATTCAGTGGCAGTTTATAGGAGAAACATGCTGATAATCACTGGTCCTTTGCATATTAAATGTAGATGCCTTCCTGTTGCTTTCAGACTTTATAATAAATTAGAATTGTAGATATAATCTATAATCTGCAATCTAATTCTGTTTAGTAGGCTTTGTATCTTTGATATGTCTGACGCCTCCTTAAAATCTTTGTGAGGGAAGCTGCCTATGGAAAATCCAAAAACAAGTATTTGCACATCAATAAAAAGACTTAGATTTGTATGAAGCATGTGTCATGTTATTATTATTGACTATATTCTGAATCTTATAATTTTGCTAGAAATATGAGTCAATGTTTACTTAACAACCATAAAATAAACTGTAATGCAATTAGTTAATAGACTATTTTTGCTAAGTATATTATACATATATGTTTCTTATCATGATCTAATAGTATTATTACCCACCTTATATAAATGAGAATACATCCTGATTGTCTGCTCACTAATGACCTTCCTTTCAATATCTGACCTATTCTGGTTTAAAAGTTCCCATATGTATAAATAAGTAAACACACACACACACACACACACACACACACACACACACACACACGGGTAATAGAGAGGTAGGAGAGGCTCAGGGAAGAATTGGGGAAGGGGAAGAATATGATCAAAATATATCTTATGAAAACTTCAAAGAATAAATAAAACACTTTGAAAAGTTACCATCCATACATATTTTTTTAAAAATTTTATTTTTTATTTACTTTTTCATACATACTTTTTGTGGTAAAGCCAGAGGACAATCTTCAGTGTCCTCTATTATTCTCCACCTTATTTTTTGTTGAGACAGGCTCTCACTAAACCTGGAGCTCACTGTTTGTCTAGGCTAGCTCCAGGCATGATCCTGCCTTTGCATTCCCAGTGTTAGAATCATAAACACATTTTGCTGAGCTCGTCTTTTTTACAGGGATGCTGTGGATCTGGTCTCAGGTCCTCATGCTTGCACAGCCACCTTTGTCCTGAGTCATTTCCCCGACCTTTTTCATGCACACTTTATTGGAACCTAAAAACTTTGAATAAAATTGGAAACACATTTCAGTTGAAGAACACAGACCAAAAAGCAACCACCATCCTCCGGCATTGCTATCAGAAATGTCATAATTTTGGCAAAGCCCACCTTGTCTCTTTTCTGTTGTATACTTTCTTTAAAAATAAAAGTCGTTCATCCCAACACTAATATACTCAAGTGAAGAATCATCTACAGGAATTTTATATATCTTTGGGATTAAACTACAAAGCCAAATCTCACAAAGCATTCACCATTTTTCTTTCTGAAAATGCTCCAATAAATATGCTTCCCTGCTAAATATATCCCTAACTGTTTTAGAGTTGAGCATTATTCCTTTCTTTTTTCGTTCCCAATGGCCCATGAAGCTACCAGCTCTGCAGCTAATGCTTTTGTATGCCTGGCCTTTGGGCTGTTTGTCTTTATAGGATTAACTAACTGCAAGACATGACCATTGAATTCAGAATACAATTTACTACTTGGTTATAAATTAAGATCACTCAAGGAGAGGGCAGCATTAATTGCTCCATTCTGAACTGAAATCTGATGTCAAATTGACTTTCATTCATTTTCAAGTAAAACCAAATACAAAGACCTCACTCAGTCTTGATCTTGACTGCAGAAGTTGGCACCTACAAGTTCATTTTTTGAAAGAAATAAAAATAAAACAAAACAAAAAACAAAAGCAGAAACCTTAAAGATTCGCAATCCCTCCTGTCTACCCTCACCTAGGGGTGACTGAAGCCATGGCTGGACTGAGCAATGCAAGGTTGCATTAACATGAAAGCCTCTGGGCAAGCATTTTCCAGTATCTAAATAGCACTGAAGATGTTTGGTGGTGAAAGTGGAAACATCATTAAATAAAGAGTCAAAAGATATTTTGTTTCATCTGTTGCCACTCTCACTCAACTCTCAACTTGAAGAATGTCACAAGCTGTGTTTTCTTTACATACAGGCACCTAAGACTTTCCTCTTCACTGGTCTTCCAGCACGTGGTCCAGCTCTCTGCTTTCAGATGCAGGTCTTCCTTTCCTCTTTCAGAGTTGTGCCTGTCTGGCAGACTTAGTTTATAGTGAATTTAACATTTTCTGCATAGTGTTTCTACTTCGGCTCCATAGGCATTTGTTGAGCATCTTCTGAGTGCTTGGTCTCTGGCCTCAGAGTTCTCCCTGATCTCATGCAATCTCCAGCAAACACAGTTTGAAAGCCTGAATCTGAACCCATAAATTAAAGTGTGCTGCACTCCTATTTTCAAAGAATTTCTGTTTGCCTCATTAATATATGTATTGTGCTATCCTATGTTTTCTCCAACCACAAACTAAAGTTTTTCCCATAAACTTGTTGTTTTGAGATGAGATCTCATTTTGAACCCCAGGCTGGCCTTGAACGTGGGATAATCCTCCTGCTTCATCTTCCCATGTGCTGGTATAGAGAAAAGCCACCATGCCGAGCTGTTTTTCTTTTCGTGTATACATTTGTTTGGAAAGGAAAAGCATCATGACATAACTTCTGGACCCTGTTCCTTATTGATCCCTAATAGATAAAAACAAAATGTGTTTTCATAATTAGAGATCAGTGATAACTGATACACAATAATATGCACAAATCTGGTATGATGTGAATATATGTAATATTCCCCCTGTGAGCTTTATTTTCCATTGTGTAATGTATTACATGGTTTAAAAGATGATTAGGAAAGATAGAAAATATAATACTATACATTTAATGTATGGATCACATCCATCAGATGTTCTGCAAAGTTTTTCTTGTTATAAAAATGTTGCTGGTGTGTTTATGCATGTTCTGATTAAAAATGGATACCTATATGTCATAAATTGCTTTAAAATGTCTCTGGCATTGATATCAAAAGTTTGATTTTATTTTAACCCAACAGCAATGTTTCCATGTCATTTCCATGTGATTAAAAGCTCTGGTTCTCATTGCTTCTCCAATATGGTGATAGTTTAATTATTGAAGTTTGGAGTGAGATTGTTCATATGCTGAGTTGGAACTGGCAAGGCATTTTCATAATTTAAGTATCTAGTGCTTCATTTTTGGTGAGGTAACAAGCCATTCATAATTTTTGTCTCGGGCTTCCACTGTACCTGGTGCAGTTAACACCCAATAAACGCCTGATGGGTTAGTGAATGGTGATCACGGAAGGGCAGAGCTTTCCTACCTTGTGGTTCTCCAACCTGCTTCTGATTTGGCTACCAGACATGATATATTCACTCCCTGCTTGCAAAAGCAAATGTGCTAATGCAGATGGTCATATGCAGATAAATCCATAATTCCTAGTTCATTTAATCCATTTTTAATTAATGATCATAAGCATTCAGTTCTCACAAAGCCTCAGTAAAGCCTCACCCCTGCCTGTTCTTTAGAAACTCAAATGATGGTAGGACCACTGAATTCACTCAGTGGACAACTGTTGAAAATGTCATTTAATTTTATAAATCATGTGTTGGATAATGTCAGTGATAGTGTGGATGGTAATTTATTTTTCCTTATGAGTTTTCCTGTAGAAGTTCACAGAAAAGTTATGGAGGGCAGTGGCTACTTCAGCCAGCCACATTCTCTTAGTAGCACGTGTTCTCCTACTAAGTGACTTTATCCTTTTGGAAGACCAAAGAATCCAGGATGCCATAGATTTTGAAAGAGCCCATCTGTTTCAGGTTTTAGCTCTCATCCGCTCATCTCTCCATATCCAGTGATAACTAAATCTCCTCCATGACATGATGGATAGCATGGTCTGAATGATTTGTATTGTGGATAATCTGCTGGTGACCCCACAGGTGGCAAAGTGTGTTCAATAAGCATTTTCCTAAGTTGAGTATTAACTGCAGCTAAAGCATTAAAATACCCCAAATGGAAAGGTTTACCACTGGTGATGATTATATTTTTAATCCTGTTTCTTCCACTTGCATGTCTTTAATCTCATGTTTTACCCTGATCAAACATGTAACATTCTGGGAAATACCTGTAATTCCAAAAATCACCAGATTGAATGGGATAAAGAACTTTGAATGTGACAGGATTACTTCAACTTTTGTACCTTTCCCTCCACTCCCTAGTCTAGAAAGCCATGAAAGGAGCTGCTTTCAGATCATCCATCATCTGCTGCTGCGAGGGCAGGGGGGAAGTATGATGTTGAATGTTATAGAGTTTCAGTTGGTTAACATTTGGTTGAAACCGTGCTACCATCTGAAAAGTGTACACGGTAATACGGTGATCATTATCACACTGAAGATCCAAAGGAAATCATTTATGAAATGACTTTGTTCTCCCCAGATTTGACAGAACTTGGATTTTTTAAAAGACGGTTTATGGATGTATGAGTAATTTCTAAGATGCATGTGTCTTAAAAAGAGTCATTTTATTTTTAATCATAAGTATGTATATGTGCACATAAGTAAGAGTATGGGTGCCACCAGAGGCCTTAAGAGGTTGTTGAATCACCTAGAACTGGATTTACAGACAGTTGTAAGCCACTGAACATGAGTGCTGGGAACTAAACAACTCAGGCCCTTTGCAAAAGCAGTACCAGTTTTAGCCACCAAGCACCCTCTCCAGCCTAAGATGGACACTTCTGAAATCTAATAAAACATACAGATCAGTCACCATTATCAAAACAAAAGCAAGTAGAGAATTTCCACAATACCAAAATGTTGTGGAATATCGTTGTAAAGTGTATTACATTTGTTTATACTGTGGAACATTTTTTTTAATGATGTAAAGATGTGTTACCTTCTTTTATGTTGCATTTGTTTAACTCTGTGAAGCTGTGTTATTTTGCCTGTCTAAAACACTTGATAATTCTAATAAGATCTGTACAGCCAATAGCAACGCAGGAGAAAGGTTAGGCGGGTCTGGCAGGCAGAGAGAATAAATAGGAGGAGAGATCTGAGAGGTAAGGATTGAGGAGCAAGAAAAAGAGCAGGACATGAAGGGCCAGTTACCAGCTACATAGCAAGGCCTGGAGTGAGAAGTAAAGAGAGATATACAGAATAGAGAAAGACAAAAGTCCAGAGGCAAAAAGTAGATGAGATAACTTAAGTTAAGAAAAGCTGGCTAGAAACAAGCCAAGCTTAGGTCATGCATCCATAAGTAATAATAAGCCTCAGTGTGATTTATTTGGGAGCTGGGTGTTGGGCCTCCAAAAGAACAAAGAGCCAAAAGAATGAAAAAAAAAAAAACCCTACACGAAAAAGTTACATTATACTCTTGTAACAAATTCCTTCTCTCTCACCTTCAGACTTGGCAAAAGTTATTTGCATTTTGTCCAAACTTGTTGGTACTTTGTCCATAGAGTTTTGTTGTCACCAGAATAGAGAATAGCATACAAATAGAACTATGTGGCATCTAGTTTTGACAGTTTGGCCACATTCACCAAGTCTGACTGCTTACTGCTTTCAAATTCATTCATTTTGACTTGATACATGTCACCTGTCATTCTAGAGAGAGACTATGCAGGACTGAGGAGTTCGGTCTGCTTGCTATGTGCTAAGCAGACAGATAGACAGTGTCCAGTACAGCAGACCTAGTTCATATAGGATGCAGAAAGGGATTTTGAAGAGTCAGAAGACAGGTGACCAATTGGGGATGAGATGACTCAGAAAATGTGTCCTCTTTTCAGGAACCCAGCTAACATGCAGGAAACCGGCAGATTGGGAAACACAGGTTCCTGACAATTTTCTCTCAAGAGGACGCCAGGAGTATTTCAACTCAAGGTGAAAGAGCCTGTGTCCCATGCTGATCAGAGCAGGGATCCTGATGACCTTCACAAAGCATGGTCTCAGGACCCTCAGCATCAGACACCAGGAAGACAATGAATATACAGTTTCCTGGGCTCCATCCTAGGTAGGGTGGAACAGAACTACTTGGAAGAAAGCATGTGGGAATCTAGATGTTTTACAAGCTTTGCAAGAACCTGCTAAGAAAAAATCTGGCTTAAATGACAAATATCAAACACTGGAGACTGGGTTAGTGGGGTCTGTGAGGAGAGGTTACTGCGAATTCCTGCACAGTTGCTGACTTTGGATAAATTGTTGTAGGAGCTAAAAATGATGTGGTCCTGTGACTAAAGTAGTTCAGTAGTATTTCTGGTTAGACAGAGAAGGGAAATAGAGGACTTGTATCCTTCACTGTTAAGATAATTGGAAAGCTGAAATAAAATTCCTGTTATATATAGAGATTGGCTTCAGTATAAGTATCTAGAAACGATAACATCCACAGATGAAAAATGTAGCAATTATGGAAATAATACAAACAAGATCAAACACAACTTTACATGGAATATTGGGTTAAAATTTTTGTTACATTTAGTGTGTGTGTGTGTGTGTGTGTGTGTGTGTGTGTGTGTGTGTGTATGGTGTGTGCTGCCATGGCATACAAGTGAAGGTCAGAAAGCAACCTCTGAAACTGTTCTTTCCTCTGACCATGTGAGACCGAGGCTGGGAGATCAAACTCAGGTCGGCAGGCTTGACAGCAAGTGTCTCTACCCATTGAACCATCTCTCCTACCCTAAAGTTATAATACATTGCTTTATTTCATCATTTTATGAGGCAACAACATCTCTAAATACACATCAGAAATTAATAATAACCATTTATCATACAACAATTAGACATGTAATTATAGTACCATCATTATAATATTGCAAATACTCAGTAATATTTTATTGCAACATCATGAAAATATTAAACATATCTCAGTAACTCAAACTTGGTCTATTAATTCCTAATCAAAACTCCTAAAGGTAGTTCTCCATATTCTCCCTTACCTTGAGAATTTGTACAATGCTAATTTGGTCCAAGGATTTATTTTTGATTTAGTGATTCTGCATATTTAAAATCAACCTCTAGGATGTAAATGGAAGTCCAGTTTCTAAGTATAAATAAAAGCAACAGTAAAATATTAAGTATAAGATAAAATTACAAGCGATTTTAAATCTAAATAAAGTCTTACCTAAAAATATCAGTTACAGATCATTGGTTAGGTAGAAAGCCTAATGCAGATGCAGACAATTTTCTTTACATCATAAATGCATGGACACAAAACACTGTAACATTTGGGTTCCTTCTACTTATTTCATCCATGGAAGAGATGAGGAAAAGGAAGAAGGGAGGAGGAAGTGGGGGTTGGAGAGAGAGAGAGAGTGTGTGTGAGAGAAAAAGCAAGAGAGAGAGAGAGCCTGAGAGAGAGTGGGAGGGGAGGAGAGAGAGAGAGAAAATGCCCTAGAGATGTCTTTGCTTTTTAGGGACTTTTTTTTTTTTTTCTATTTGTTGTTGTTCTACCCCAGTAACTCAGCCAAAACGAAAAACAGACTTTGGGTGTGTCATGGCATTATTTTAATCCACGTTAGTGCATGCAAGGAACTTTGGTTGAGTTTGGTTTCTGTTGCAGCATGAATTAACAAGGTGTCACATGAACATCATGACCCCATTTTTCTCTCCAGCAGGCTGAATTCATAACAGCACAAGCCTCCTCTGCAGCACAGCCAACCATGTGTGGAGGACGGTACCAGCTCAGCGGGGTCGCAGCCTCACAGCCTCACACACTCTTCCCGCATGCTGACCTTCATCCAGGAAGAAGAAGGAGCCTTTCCACAGTCTGTGACTCATAGGAGCTTGAATCTCGCGCGTGTTTCCTGCCCACTGAGTACACTAACCGTGGAGACTGTGCCCTACGGAAAGTGCCCTCTCAGCTGCGGATTCTCTGCACACAGCACTACTCTGGTTTTGGAAAGTGCTCAACTCTGTCTCCCCTGGGCACATTGAACAGCTGAGTTGAAGAGCGAAAACTGCCAAAATGCTAATCATGGGAAGAAAAAATAATAATAACAAGATCCAGATGGGGTAAAATGGACATGTTTCATTTACCCCCAGAGACTTACAGTGTATCACTTGCGATGCCCAGACACTGAGCCTTGGCTCTTTGTAAACAAACACTACAGAGGCATATGCCACAAGATTATAAACAGGGTCAGCCATAAATTTGATGTGACTGTACTCCGCTCTCTACACACACAACTGGGCTTACTCGGAAGGGTCTGGGACAACAGTCTGTTCTCTTGGCTGCTCATCCACCCTGGGGACTCAGCTCACCCAAGGACCAGTACCCCAGGGGGCCAATCATCCTAATGAAACACACAAGCTTTTCACCAGAAAGAGAAACTGTCTCATTTTGCGTAGGACGCAAAATGTGTGCACGCACCGGGCAGCCTGGGGAAGCTGCAGGGATCTTGACGACCACAAGTGCTGCACTCAGCCTTTTGCATGCAGAGACAGGTGGCCCCTGCAAGCAGATTCGGAGGTTTTCAGTCCCGGTTCCACTCTCTGCCCATCCGCACTGACTTAGCAGAAATGCTACACAAATGTTCCCCCTGACAAGCATGATAGGAGATCTGAACGTGGCTTGCAGGAAAAGCTCAGAAAGCCTGTGAAAACGAATATGAAAACCCACTCTATGAGAGTGGGTGCTACTTAAAAAAAAATTTCCCCTCTCTTCCACATTGGTGGGTAGTTATACTCATTTCAGCTGTCTTGGGTTGTTTCAGTGCACGAAGAATTGTAGTAGTATTGAAAACAGAACAAGAATCCTCAAACACTGTGTTACTTTTCTCATGACTGTAACCAAAAACTTAAGCCAAGGGAGGATTTACTTAGCCCAAGGTTTGAGGAAAAAGTCAATCATGGAGAGGACAGTATGGAAGGTAGATGGGGCTCCGACTGTATCTGAGAAACACAGAGAATGTGGTTAGTTATATCTCAGAGGACAGAGGCAGACTCAGCACTTCTGGGTTCTTGCTAACCTGCGACCTTCCAGCCTTTATTTATGGCTCTTCCTCTGCCAGAAAGGTCCCATGCACAAAACATCCAACACCTCCCAAATGGGCAACCAGCTGGTGATCGAGTGTTCAATCCCTGTGGGACATTTCATAATCAGAATTTAACATTTGGCAATTCATATACATCTTTTTTTCCTAGTTTTGTTCATAACTGGTACAGGAATCGCTTAATAACATTCTCTAAGGGCTCAAATCTGAACCATCCAAATTAGTTCTAAGAAATAATACATTCAAATGTTTTTACACATTGACCTATCTCTGACTCTGTACTAATCTTCTTTGTGATTACAGCCAAATTAAGTTTACTTGACTTAATGGGAGTGGCATCTAGATGATGGGAGCGCTGTTCCTGGGGATAAGTTGGGGATTGGGAACTTTTGACTCTTGGTTGTTTCCACAACAGGATGTACATCCATTGAGTTGTATTTCTACCCACTCTGCAGACTGCTAGCAGGTGTGGATGGGATGGGTGGTCCATTGCTTCTGACTACAGGGGTCATCAAACAGTTCCTTATACCATTCCCCTCTAAGGCAAGGATAAGAAGACACCGAACTTTCTGGAGCCCTGAATGTTTCTGTAGCACTTACTTGCTCTTGTAGACCACACAGGAACACTTCTTATAGCTTCCCATAACATGGGGAGCTAGAAAGCTTCCCAGAAAGTTTTCTGGCTAGAGGACACACTTTACTGTTCTTGGTTTTTCAGGCAAATCCAAGAATTCTGGCTATTTCCTCATCCCAGATGACTTTGAAGAGACATATAGCCCAGGGACTTTTCACACTTTTCTTTCTAGTTGCTTTTCTCCTTCCAAGCTCCTGTCTGGATCTAACATCTAAGGCTTACAAACATTACTCTCCACTGGTGCTCTAGCACTCTTTTGCACCCATTTTTCTTCCATGGTGTGAGCTTTCTGTGTAGCTTTGGAAACTTTAAAGTGAAGAGTAGGCTAATGCTTGCCAAGTGTGATACCTCTCCTGGTACGAAGCTGGACGAAGTTAGTGTGGACAAAGAGGGGATGAAGGCAGAGCAGAGGGTGACTTAAAGTGGTAAAACATATGAGCTTGTTTCTACTGCAAAATCATCTGAATATATTTTTAGGTTTAATCACAGAGAAGTACAAAGAACATAGAAGTTGACAGGATAGGGGTCACGAGCGTGTGAACCAAATTAATGAATTTAGTTTTGAAATGTGCTTTCAATTTAGGTCTTTGTTCAGATTCCATCAAGTAATTATATTTAATTTCACGGAGGCATAAACTACACAGAATATTGTACAGATTAGATAGTGACAGTTGTACAGAGGAGAAAGTGCAGACCCAGGCTTTGTTTTGGAAATTTCAAAGTTGCAAAGTTTATAAATTACATGGAGCAAGCAGCCAGGACTCTTAATTGTCAGAATTTGCAGTGTTCATCTGGTATTTAGCATACTAATTGTTTCTTTTAATTTTCTTTAGAACACTGGAGTCTTCAAGCAACTTCTTTATTTTTTCAGTTGATGATTAGGGGCACAAATCCTCTTTTAGCTTGGCTCTATCTTAAACTCATACCCCCGCCTCCACACACACACTGGGGTGTGGAACTGGAAGCTTCGATTCTCTTCTGCCAAAGTGAAGCTGCCTGTAGGGTAAGCAGGAAGGCTGGTGAACTAAGCAGCTTAACCCTTCTGTAGTTCCTTCTAACTACACCTGACAAGAGATGGGAAGCTGAGGGGAGCTGCGGCAGTGTTGACCAGAAGTCAAATGATAAGTGACTCAGCCAACACATTTCCCATTTCAAGATATTAGAAATAGAAATTCCGGTGGGATTTTTACTTTGACTCAAGTTTCAGGTAACTTATACAGCTAAAAGTTATTGCTGCATTGGGATAAAATAGATGTAGATACATTACTTGTCCTTGAACTAAGGAGAAAGAAAAGGGAGTCAAGATTTGTCAAGAACTGACTAGTGTTCATAACACCCCCTAAGGGAATATCGAGTGTAAATTGTTGAACAAAAGTAGAAGGAACATCTTACTTCACAATTTAACTGTGGAAATTTCCGTCTAAGAACTGAAGCAGCATTGTAATTGGGGGTAGTGTTATGAACGGGAAGACATGGAGCCTGTGTCTAATGGAACAGATTCTAAGAGTAGGATTGATTGATGGCATTGCTGTCAATAACCATACTGATACTTTTGTGTCTCCCCGGCTCTGGCTATCTTAACCCCACCAGCATGTTATAGACTATCCCAACCCAAGCCATACAATGACCTAACTAATGAGTTAAACAATCAGGGTCTCCCAGGCAATGAACTGAGGACTCACACAGTTTGGTTGCTTATCTGATGTCAGACTTCTTACAAATCATTAATTTTGACATTGGCAATAAAGGAAAACTATAATAAAATTTTCTTTGTAACCAGTATAATTTGTAAGAAAAATAACCCTGTAATCTGTTGGTTTTCTTGTTTGTGTGATTGTTTTGGTTTTGCTTTATTTATTTTTTTCTTCATGAGACAGACTCTTATGTGTAGCTTTAAGTGGCTGGAAACTTTCTTTGTAGCCCAGGCTGGCTTCAGAGTCATGATAACTCTCCTGCTTCAGCTTTTAGATTACCTCAGATGTGAGCAACCATGCCTGTCAAAGTCTTACTTTTCAGCTAAGAACCAATAGACAATTAGAAGTGAGGTTGAAAAGTTATGAAGCAATAAGAATTCACTGGGGCAACAGGTAAGCCCAGGCCCTCTATGCTGAATAAGCACTGTACATCTAAGAATAGAAGGGTCATGTGGAGTGTGACAAAATACCCTGAAGTTCTAGATAGAACACAAGGTGCCCTTTCCTCTTCCTACTGCCCAACTGCATTGAGCCGGAATATTGCTCTTCTCTTATCTCCAGACTTAAAATGAAGGTTGCGAACCTTCATGGTTCCCCAGCACCATGAGCCTGGAGCTGTATCAGTAAAAGTCCCTCTGTCCATCCCTTCCTCTTTCCTGCCTGATTGTTTCTGCAAGACCCAAATTAATCTACACTGTAGAATCAGATTTAGAATATTTTGCTCTAGCAAAAGCAGTGAATAAATTAATAGAAATGGTCAACCTGAAAAGACTGTTAAGAGTCTCTTGAGCTAAAAATGGGAGCAATTTGGTCTAGAGCAGCAGTTGGCAGTTATGATGACATTATCCTTTTAAAATATCAAATATTTAAAAATACCAAATAATGCCATTCAAAGACTTTAAAGTATAAAACTAAGTGATAAAGTTCTGAGTAAACCAGGTTCTAAATTATAATTATTTTCACTAATAATGGATACTACTGGAATTATTGAGAATATCTGTGAAGGGCTTACTGGCTCTTATTTTTAGAAAGGAGCCAAATTTCCAGGCAAAGTTTAACCTTCATGGAGCATATAAATTCCTACAGAGACTTATCTTTGTCTCGCACAATTTTAATATCCTCAAAATCTGAGACTTACACATGGATAGAAAACCTACCCAGGACCTAGGCATGGTTACTGTAGTAGCACTGACAGAGATATAAAATACTTCAGAACACATTCAGGAAGGTATCAACTATGTAAGAGAAAAGATAATTTATTCTAGTTGGTTTATGATATAATTGTGGTCCCTTTTGAAAAGCAAGGAGGTGCTGATCTTGGGATTTGAGTCTGTTGTACTGGACCTGTGTGATGTGGGGCTGTGAAATTAACACAGACCCTTGGTGCATGTGCATAGCACAGACAACACTGTGGAGCCTTCTTCAACCAGGCCTGACACAGATGTGCTGAAATCCATATTAACTCATTTTCCATTTTCTGCATGTTGTGTACTCTTAAAGATTTTTGTTTCATTTTGATAATAATGAGTAATAATTTAAATATGTTAAATGAGATATTACAAAGCACATAAGAAGGAGGCACTGGCCTGAGACAGCTGATTCACTGGGCTTGGCACATATCTTCTTAACACCTTCATTATTAAAGAAAGGAAAACAGGATAAAATCTAAGGGAGAAATTCTGTGTTTCAACTGGGCTAGGAGGCACATGCCTGAAATTCCAGCTACTCAAGAAGCAAAGACAGGACAATCACAAATTCAAGGTCTGCCTGGGCTATGGAGTGAATTCCAAAGGACCACAGGTAACTTACTGAGAGATTGGGATGTCTGAAATCACTAAGGAAGCCCCAGAATTAGACTCCAGGATGACAATTAGTCTACAAACATTTCTGATGGTTATTGAGTATATTGCTGAGCACTTAAGATATGTTGATTGGAGAATCAATTCTGGGAAAGGCTTGTACAAGGAATGAACGCAATAGACTGGAGAAGGGATTAGTGGGTGTTGCATGAAATTACCCTCTACAGCACAATAGAAAGAAAACAGTCTTAATGAATATACTGAAAAGGCCAAGAGAATGGGCAGAAACAAGTCTACTTCCTAAAGAATAAGGCAATGGGCTGTAGGGATTTCTGTTCCTCAAAATTGCTTGTTGAAGTAGGGTGAGTTATGATACTATGTCCAGTTTCCTGGTATATACTTCTTACAGTGTGAATGAGAACAGTCTATGTTGGCTGAAGTCTTGAGAAGTCAGTTTGAGCCACACTGCACATATTGATACAGGCAACTTGGAGGAGGGTGTCCTTGAAAGTGATGGAGCCTTTCTTCATTCCCGCTTAGCAGTTAAAGTACTGGGTACGCAAGGTCCCAAAAAAACTTCCACTGAGTCTGTGACCTTCAGGTTCTTGACTCTGAATTCAATGGATAAAATTACATACTACAGGGTGAGTTTTACAGAGAAGTTTATTAATGATTCATAGGTGAGAGCGAAGGAAAGAGAGTGTTGTATCTGTATAGCAAGAGGGGATGCAGTAAATAAATACCCTTGAGCTGCTAGTCTGGGGGCCTTTTAAAGGACTTGCGAGAGAAATGGGGGCGAGACATGCTGTGGGAGACAACCTGGTCAATCCATTTGTCCCACCCAGGTGTCTATGTTTCTCTTTTCATTTTCAATCACATCTTCACATATACCTTTAAGGCAATATAAAAGCCATCAAGGAACCAGGAACCAGAACTCTCTTCTGGTGTTCCTGGCCTCCAGCTAAGAGAGTCTTGGAACTGCTACACTGAGTCCTTGCCCTACCCTGATCAGCTTCTATCTCCTGATCTCATTCATAATGTCCAAAGGCAGTTCTAGCTGATCAGAGTTCAGTCCTGCACAGAGGCTCAAGGTCCTGTTTATAGGAGCCCTGCTGCAGCTAGAACACTCTTTGGCTATCAGTTTAGCTGCAGACAAATTTTTCTGTTTAGTATGTCTGGACCAAGCTTGGACAAATTTCCAGATAAGGATCCATCCATTTTTATGATCTCTTATTAATGGCCTTCCTGCCACAATAAAAAGTAAATATTATAGAATTTTAGAGATACCATTTCTCTTGTATTTTGTGAATATTGCTATAAAGTCATCTGTACAGTGAGAAGACTTGGCATATAGATAGAATCTTGCTCAAAGCAAAGAGGCATATGGATTGCCTGCTATAAAAAATAAGATGCCCAAACTTGAAGTTTTTCCTTGCCAGGAGGGTAATATAGAGGATACACAGGTCTCTAAGGTGGCCAGTGTATCCCTACCATATGTGCCTGGAGGCAAAGGTCCCCTGAGCATGAATATGCCTGTGTATCCAGCTTCCCGTAGCCTAAGATCTAAACCCTTTTATTTCTAACCCAGTTTCCCATCTTCCAGCATCATTCATCAAATGCTGGTGGTTTGACTTCTTGGCTTGCAAGTATAATACAGTGTGGAATAAAATGATGGGGTTATAGTGAAAGATAAAAGAAAAAGAAAAGTGTAAGAGAGAAGCACCCTCCTCCATGCGGTTGGGGTTTCTGGTTTTAAATAGCAAGGTCCCATATTTCACATTAGGAGGTGAGCAAGAGAAAGTATGTGAAAGAATTAGTATGTGAATAGGAAGAAGAACTTCACAAGTCAGAAACGTCTGTTCAGAAGACCTTAAACCAGAGGAAAGTGGTGAGGGAGCGAGGAACAAAGGTGAGTCCAGAGCATCATCAGAAACCACTTCAGATAGCTCATGCAAAATGGAAGACTTTGTTCTAATTCTAGCTACAATGTGAGATCTTTGTGCAGCAGAGGAGTAAAATGGCCCAAAGATTGTGTTGAAAGAAGTACACTTGCTGTTCTGCTCTGAGACTAAACCACAGGAAAGCAGTAGCAGAGGTGGAGAGACAGTGGAGTAGTTCACCCTTTATTGGCCAAAGTCTTCATTGTCTTTTCTGCCAGTAGATATTTTGATCAGAGCACAACAATTCTGCCTTTTAAATCGATGTTCTTACTTATTACTATTGTTACCAGATTTTTTATTTCCTGGGTTCCAAACTAGATTATACTTAAAATTCCCTTTCTGAAAGTGACATACCATATATAAACATGGATCTCTCCTCAAAGGGAATAAGAAAGTATAGTAGTTTTCTTTTTGTGACTGTGATAAGCATCATGACACAAAACAATCTTGTAAGTAGTTTAATTTTATTTATAGCTTATCATGAAGAAAAGTCAGGGCAGGAACTTGAAGCAAGGACCTGGAGGCAGGAATTGAACCAGAGGCCAAGGAAGAACACTGCTTCTTGGCTTGTTCTCCTGGATCATATTCAGCTACTATTCTTATACTACCAAGGACCACCTGCCCAGGGGTGTCACCATCCACATTAGGCTGAACCCTTCCACATCAATAATTAATCAAGAAAATGCCCTACAGACTTGTCTACAAGTAAATTTGAAGGAAACATTTTCTCAATTGGATTCTTTTTCCCAGATGATGTTAGGCTTGTGTCAAACAATGACAAATTATTGTAGAGGGTTTACTCTGGAGATAAATATGAGTGCACATGGATTCCCATGGAACACAGATTCAGATCACCCCAACACAATGTTCCAATATGTAAGCAGCTTTATGAAGTGTTTAATACTATTAGAAAAAAGTCCTCAGCAAGTTAACTCACAGCAAAGCAGGAAGGGCTGCAGTCTAGGCTTCAGATGCTATCTGGTGATATTTTTAGCATTTTAGTTTATGGAAGCTTGTGATTTGCTAAGACTATTTTTTAATGTATTAATAGTCACAAAGATGCTAGGTCGGACACAAAGATGGACCACAAATAGCTTTCAAAGGGATTAAAAATAACCTAAGACAATTTTGCTCTGATCTGCAACCTTTTGCCTTCCTACCTAATCATGGAGTTCAGGTCATTGACTGCCTGGAAACTAACACAAGTACAGCTTTTTTCCTCTCTATGAGCTTCAGTATAAAAACACAAACTCAGTGTGAGGACACATAAGAATTCTTACTCTTATGCCACAAAAATCAGGAGCTAAGACCATGGAAAATATATATCGGCAGGTTTTATGGTACTGATGATAGATACTGAGAGGGAAATAGCATTGATTAACCAAGTTAGTATCAACTCTACCAGTATTATGCATTTATTAAAATACTGATTACTTCAGGAGGCTAACAGGCAACATTAGTGTGACAGGTGCAATAGATGATTGTGAAGGAGGGAGATATTTTAATACAATCTACTCTGTCATTTTTGCCTATTTAGAGACAATAGGATTCAAATTACATTCATACACATTGGCACCTGCAACATTATCTTTTCTAAATAACACAAAATAGATTTATTGCAGTACTGAAACCCAGGAAACTGCATCCTGGTGTCTCTGAGGAGCTTGAGAAGAAATGATTTTTGTCACCATGTCAGTTCTCTAACAACCTCAAAGTAGTGGTTTACTGACTAATTTGAACCAGAATTTTATCACAGTATTACAGCAGAATTTGCACTGAACGGTTATTAAATTACTGCATGTTCTAAATGAAAGTATGACTTTACTACATCTACAGAGCTCGTGAGCAAGACCCCCCCCCCCCGATGAAAAACTTCACTGGGAACAAAACTCAGGATGACCTGTCGAGTCCAAGGATGGAGTGTGCCAAGAGTCAGCACTTACCATTTTGCCTGCAGTAAGCAAAAATTCCATAGTTGAGTGCTGACTAAATGGATTATCAAATTCAAACATTTCCAGGTTAGGGAGAAAGAGGAATTTGCAAATGAACTGTCAGTGGATTTAACAGGTTTTAGCCTGAGGTAACTTAAAATTATGAACAGCGCTTACCTAGGAAATGGGGACAATCTCCAGGCGAACACGGGTACTGGATCAGCTTTGCTATTCCTTATAGACCAGTGAGTCTCCAAATTATTCCTGATTATTTCAGCATATTTCTAATTGGGTCACTGAAATAGGCACATTTCCTCTAAGAGGGCTTTATGTATGCATAGAAGGCTTGTGCAAATTAAATATTCTATGTTCTGCCTTCATTTATTCAAAATATTGAAGCATTCCATATCCATGTTATAATCAGTGGTTTTAAAGGCAAAATTACAGGCTCTGGCAGTACCAACAAGCTAGACTGGACCACTCACCTTGATACACCAATAAAATAGGGGAGCAATGTGGAAAAAAAAGAGGAGATTTATTCATTGGGGTCATATTGGGAAGAGGAACAGATTAAAAAAAGGGCCAATGACTCCATGTCCATTCTCCGAGTTTTGATATGAGTTTTACTTACAATACAGAAAGAACTGGGGCAAATGGGTAAGAGGGTCACAATTAAGTGCCTTGGTCTAGTTGTGGTCTGTTGCTCCATCAGCTCTGATTCTGAAGAAGTGGTGACTGTCAGCTTTGAGAGGAGAAGCTGTTTCTATAAGACACTCATTTTTTTCTCAAGCAGGCAACATGGTCCTTTATAATAATTATCCTCATCCCGGCAGTGGGTCTGTTCCATGAGGATTTCGGCTTACTGGAATCCAAAATGATGCAGGTTAAGGACTATGACTTATTTCAGTGCCTTCAGCCTCAAAAAGGGATGAGATAAGCATAAATGATTTCAATAACACAATCAAAATAGCCAAACTACAAGGTGAAACTCATCTAAGCTTGGTTCCATATTATTGTACAATGGCAGTAGTATTTCACATAGAAATCCATGTGTTTAAATATTCATAAAATGAACTCCACTTTCAACATTATATTTTAATCTTTTTTCCATTTTTCAAGTGTGTGTGGTATTCATGTACATATTCATGTTTTGTATGTGTGTTATACCTATGAGTTGGCACACAGGCATATGTATGTGCCTACACACAGAACACCAAGGTTAATTCACGGGTCATCTCTCATAGCTCTTCCACCTCATCAATTGAGGAAAGGCCTCTCAATCAAATCCAGAACTGATCAATATGGCTGGTGTTCCAGAAGCTTGTATTATGGATGGCTCACATCACAATGGACCAGGAAGCAGAGAAGGACATCAGGTGGGAACCACTGCTGAGCTGTAGTTGTAAGATTTTCCCAGCAACCCATTTTCTTCTAGTTGACCTTCACCCATCCAAATCACCAATCCTCTCGAAAGAGTACCACTACACTGGGGAAAATGAGTTCAAACACATAAGCCTGTGAAAGTATTTCAATTTTAAACCATATCACACACAAAATCCAAAACCATATCACACACACAAATGATATTTTCCTGTAATTTTGTACAAAATAACCTTGGTTGAAAGTGGAGAAGGGGATATACATTACTTCACAACTGTAACTTTCTACAAATGCATAATTATCACTGAATGAAAAGTAAAATAAAAAAGAACACAAACACTGGTCTCTGCAGAGCTGAGCATATGCTTTGCTGTATTTTTCAAGATGACATGAGCCAAGGGGAAAACTGTAAATTAGCGTTTCTGTTTCCAAGCTTGCTATCAGCTATTATAAAAACAAATACTGCAATTATATTAAAGAATTAAAACTCTAAGTCAGAGACTTAAAATACACAGGATAGGACTTTTGGTGGATTCATATGTGGATTTTCTAAAGGAAGTATATTGCCCATAAAAGTAGTTCCTTTATTTATCACAAATCATGTAGCAAGGGCCCAAACAGCATTCCATTGATTACAGACAAGCCCACAGTGTTATTTAAAGAATGTAGGGTACAAAGGAACACAGAAATTGTTGTCTGAATTCCAAGAACAGCTATTGATTACTATATACAATTTGTGTTTTTGAACCTGAGAAAAAGCCTAGCATGATGGAGCTGAACAATAAAGAAATCACAGGTCACCCTGGCATAGTCAGTTCCCTGTGGTTCTAAACACCTCCTGTTGAGAGAGCTGGGAATGAGGCTACAAAAACTACTTTTTCTCAGCTCTACACACAAAGGCCACTAATAAGGCTTACCCATAAATACATTGCCATTGAAATCTCTTATGATAGAAAGATTTAGTTTGCTTATGTTGCACAGTTAACTAAACTGAGCATACATGATAAATATTGCTTTGGATTTGAATCAGCAAAAATACTACTCTCTATATATATACAATTTGTATGTGTTTTAGAGTAAGGGATGTTTCCAAAGCTTTACAGCATTTTTCACAGACTGGGGTTGACATTGTCAGAAACTCATGATTGGAAGGTATGTTATTGTCATTTAAACACATCCTGCATTAGAATATATTTTTGAATTGTTTAAAAATCTTAAAAATTCAAATTATGACTTGCTTTTCAAGTGCTTTCTCACCCCTTCGGTTTGATAAGTAGCTCCTGATTGAGATGTTGAGCGCCTCCAGATGTACTGCTCTGACAAGGCTATCAGGTGTCATTTTATTCTTGGTTTCTGATTTCAAGAGAGACGAAGATACCACGATGAACAGCTGGAATGCCAGCAGATGTAATTGCTGATAAATTACTAAGCAGTATGTGTATTTCTATGAAGTGACATGAAATTGGAGGGGTTCCAAAGTGTAGTGTTCATAATAAAAGAACTTTAAAAAACACAATAAATTTGTCTCAAGCATAGAGTAAAACACAAAGGAAATTCTATAGATTTAAAGAATCAATCAATCTCTATACCATCAATCCCTCTGACTGGCACCATCCCCCTGAACTCTACATTTATATATATAATATATTCGCTTGGACTTTTATTATTTTCTCTTCCTTCCTTCCTTCCTTCTTTCCTTCCTTCCTTCCTTCCTTTCTTCCTTCCTTCCTTCCTTCCTTCCTTCCTTCCTTCCTTCCTTCCTTCCTTTTTTCTTTCTTCCTGTCATTCTTTGAACTTTTGACAGAAACGCTGTATCCCTGTAGGCTAGGCTAACCCTCTGACTTACTATGCAGCAGAGGATGACTTTAAACTCCTGGTCATCCCACCTCCAAATTTATGTTTAGCAATGAATTCTTAATTAGGACACTCAAACAGAAAGCATGAGGGGAGAATGACCAGATTTGATTAAAAACAAAACAAAAGGAAACACACACACACACACACACACACACACACACACACAAACCACTCAATTGTCCTAGTTTCCTCTTTGTCTCTGTGATAAAATACTCTGGCTAAAAGTACTTTATGGGAAGACAATCCTTATGAGTCACAGCCCACTACTAAGGGAAGTCAGGAGAGACTTGCTAGCAGAAACTTGAATATTGCTTACTGGCTTGCTTACTTACAGATTCATGTTTAACTAGCTTTCCTATACATTCTAGGAGCCATGGAAGGGTGCCACTCACAGTTTCCTGGGAATTCATTTATCAATTGATAGTCAAGACAGTCTTCTACAAATACATTCATAGGCCGGTCTTATCTAGTTAATACCTCATTGAGACTCCCTACTCAGGTGACGACAATAGGCTGTGTGAAATTGGCAGTCAAAGCTAACTAGGGCCCCAATATACACAGGATCTTAAATATTACATTATAACCCATAAATATGTTCAAATATGATATGGCAAATAGAAAAAATGAAACATCTGCAATGTAAGAGAATAAACAGATAACTCAGAAAATGGGAAGTGTTTGCAAACCTTGTATCTGTTATACTCATTCTAAAGTTAAAATAAAGTCTTTCAACTCAATAAAAAGGTAACCACATTTAAAATTGGCAAAGAAAGTGAAGATATTTTTAAATGAATATATAAAAATGACCAATAAGCAAAATTTAAATTGTTTGACATTATTATCTACCATGGAAGTAACAGTAAAAAAGAAACACATGAGCTATCATTTTATACATCTCAGAATTTCCAGACCAAAAAGTTAGATATTAACCAGTGTCGGTGAGAATATGGAAAAATTCACACTTTCTTATGATGTAGCCACCTTGCAAATGTGTCTAGCACATCCTCAAACATAACAGACAGATGGCATATGTTTACAATGAGTCTATTTCTGGGAACGTGCTCAAAAGAACTGAAATCTTATGTCTTCATGAACACTTGTACATAAATATTTACAAAAGCATTATCTACAATATTTCAACATAAAATAACCAAAGTGTCCATTGATGGATGAGTGAAATACCTAAATACAGTACAGTACATCTGTATGTATATTTGACAGAATATGTTTCCCACATGAGAAGGGATGGAGTGGAGGCACATGTTAAAACATAAGTGAGTCTTGAAAAGTTAGATAAAAGAGGTCAGTCACAAAGACTGCGTAATATTCAGCCACACTAACATGAAATATCAGAAAAAACACAGAGAATAAAAAAGGAGAAAGGTGGATGGTGAAGGCAGGCATTGGCGGGACTGGGCATGAGAAATAAAATCCTGGAGATACATTCCCAGGGTCTTGCAAAGATCTAACAATGGCTGTGGTGGTGATTTCAAAGACCTACACAAGCAGAAAATGTTACCCATACACCAAAAAATCATGTTATAGTTCTGAATGAGTAAACAGTGTTTTGTGAATCATTTCAGTACAGTTGTTAAAAATGCAAAAGAGTCCTATCAATTCATTAAAAATTATTGAATCTTCATTTTAAACAAGTAGAAAAATTGATACCCGAGTTATGACTAATCACAGTTATAATGTGGAAAGTGTTTCCTGTCACATCAGAAAGGTTTGCATTCTCTCCATTACCAGCAAAGATTCATCACTATTCAATATTTAAGTGTTGCCAAATAATAATGGTACCACTCTAAGCTCCCAGCATAACATCTGTAGCATCATTACACATTGTATTTCTGTTGTGGTTTTTCTGTTTTATTTTTATTTTTTGCTTTTATTTTTCCCTCAATTACGGCAAGTGCATTTTTGAAGTTAAAATACATAGTTAAAAAAATATTGAGAATTTCCATCCTTAAGCACACCATTAATCTAGTCTCTAGGAGGCAAAGGCAGGGAGATCTCTGAGTTTGGAGCTGGGAGATCTACATAGTGAGTTCCAGGCCAACAAAGATTGCACAGTGAGACTCTGTCTCAAAAACCAAACAACACAATTTACATTCTTAATAAAATGTATACAGAGCCTTTGTGATACTTTTACAGTATTTAATTATAATCTAGCAGACAAGTTTAACATAATTCTAGTTGTATATTGATTATATTATTAACTACTCATTATTCTTCATTATATTATTAAATCATTTTATGTGTATTTTTATTTTGCATTTATAATTATGTTTACAAATATTTGATTGAGAGATTTAATTAAGCCATCTCATGTTCTTTTATGTCTTTTTTTAATTATGTTAAGTCTTATCTTCTTACCTTTTCCTTTCTCATAGTGCTATCAATGACAAAATAAGTTAGAATATAAACAATAGATGTAGCAACATTCATATATAATTATCCAGCTTTCACCTTATTAAATGAATGGTTTCCTCTAGTGTGTCAAGACCAGTATTTGTTAATCACTCTTGGAATACTACAATTTTTATTAATATTCAATGCAAAAAGAATTCATGGAGAAAAGGACAAAGGCGGGTAAGCTGAATTCTGATGAAGGGCAGGATAAGAAAATAGAGAGGCATGATTGGTTTTCAAAAGTCTCTCTAGCTAGTGACACAGCAGAGTTTAAAAGAAAACAGAAGTCAGAACCAGGATCCTTTGACCGGACCCTGTGAACACTTTAGGTCTCAGAGCTCCAATTCAACTTTCCATAACAGTTAACTTCTAACAGTTGTTTCTGCTTCTGTCTACTCCACCAGATTGTCAAAAATGAGCTTAAGAAATTCAACCCTTCATATCACTCATATAAATCCACATGTTTGATTAGTGCGCTTTTAGTCAAAAATACTCTCATTCAGGTATTTTATCAATTAAGTCAAATACAATGGAACATACTTGTAATCTCATCACTAGAGAAGCTAAAGCAGGAGAAATTCCAGGAGATAGAAGCCAGTCAGCTCTATATAGTGAGCTCAAGGACATCATAATCTAACTAGCAATATCCTATTTCCTTGCAGCAACAAATGAAATTATTAGTGTTAATATTGGCATACATCTCTGTTAATTCTGGCCTGACACATCATGTTAATCAAAATCAAGTTTAACTATTTCCTGTGTCCACTTTTATTTTTAATAGCCAGGCTTCTCCCTTAGCTGCCTGAATGCCATGATTACATACGTGCACCATTAATTGTGTTTGAGTTTCTATTTTGTCTTGTAAAATATTTTCCTGCTTTGGCACATGTAAAATATCAAGTAAATATCTCTTGATATTCTATAGGAAGTTTACTCATATGGTTGAATACATTCTCCATTCTGAGCCTTAGAAATGGAATGGGATTAACAAAACAAAACAAAAACCCACATGACCTTGAAGCTTACCATTTTGAAATGGTATTTCTAGATACAAAGGCAGAAATTTTATTAAAATAACATTTTAACAGAATCTTAAAGGATGCTGTGGCATGAAATATGGGTAACAATAAGGGAAGACCTTGCTGGACAAAGACAACTGTCAAGACCTTGAGCCAAAAGATGGAAGGAGTTGGACAAAATGTCAGTAGACATATAAAAGGTGATTACATTAAAACATATATGGTCTCATAGAATATTGATAATATTTATTGGTTGACTCATTTATTTATATTTTGTAGTAATAGGTCCTTGCAAATGCTAGGCAGTTGTTCCACTGTTGAGCTATATCCTGGGTCATTTGTTATATGAATTACCATCATAGTACCATTTGGCAGAGCAAAGAGGGTCATGTCATGATAAAGGCACAAAAAAAAAGTGAGCAATGGAAACAGAATCCATCCTAGCATCCCCTTCAAGTCATGATCACAAAGACCAAAAGGCCCCCCAGTAAACCCCAATCTCTTTAAGTTTCCACTACCATTCCAAACCATCATCTTGAGGAACAAGTACGTACCACATGGACCTCTGAGGGAGCTTGAGCATATAAGCAAAACAAAGAACAGCAGATGCCAAGTACAAGTAAAAGCACACAATTGATGATTATTTCATCTTTCCTACCAGAGACCCTATTTATACTTCCTTCTCAATGCCTACTTAACCTAGAATAAAGAGATTATGGTGCAAAATAAATACTCCCTGCAGAGGGTACAATAAGAGACTCATGAAAAAAAAAAAAAAACATGGCATGCTGCTACCAGAGAAGGCTGAAAATGCGTGATGGAGGTAGCTTGAACATTTCTCCCTGCCAGGAAGCCCTGGATTCCCCTCAGAGGGGGCAGACAGGCTGGGAAAGCACAAATGATGGTATAGTACATTCTCAGCATTGCTCACAATCACATCATCAGAGCACTGGGAATGGCAGTCCTATTGACATCCAAAAGACAGCTTTGCTTTCAACTGCTGTAGAGGAGTGTAAGTACTCTGTATGCTGTACACTAACTAGAAGTTATCATAACACTCACAGAGAGGATCTATTAGTTTAACATACAGTCATTTTGTGGAGCTCCTTAGGTATGTAGCAATGTCCCTACAAATCATTTCTTAGTGACCCAGTAGCTATCCAGTTCTCAATTCACAGCTTCATGAGTCATGTGCTCTGCTGGCTTCTGTCTACATTACAGAGCCATTTGAGATGGAAATGCTGTTAATACTTTAAGAATTATAAAGGGCAAGAAATGAGAATAGGAAATATATTTTGAATCAATGAGAGTATATTTTGTTGTTGTTTATTTCATGATTATTCAACAAAATCTCATTGTTTTATGTATACAATATATATGCAGTATATCTCATGTATACATATGTTATATAAATGAGATCTATATTAGCTATTATTGCTTTGTCCCACTCTGAATGGCCATAGTCTAAGCCAGTCACAGTAAGTAGCTCATTGACCCTGAATTGCTGGGGGGAGATAAGTGATGGTATGAAGTTCAGCATTCTCTAAACCTTTGTTGTAGATTTTCATGAAGGCTACTCTGCCTGTTGGTATGCCAGGGTGTATGCACTACAGATTTGCCAGGTCTCGCATGTGTTTCCCTTTTGTCTTACTCAAGTGGACAAAAGAATGTGAGAAATTCGAGTTTCTTTAAGTTTTCACCCTCCCTCCTTTTTATTTTATATATATATATGTTTTTCGAGACAGGGTTTCTCTGTGTAACTTTGTGCCTTTCCTGGGACTCACTTGGTAGCCCAGGCTGGCCTCGAACTCACAGAGATCCGCCTGGCTCTGCCTCCCGAGTGCTGGGATTAAAGGCGTGCGCCACCACCACCCGGCTATATATGTATTTTTAATTAAGAAATTTTTTATTCATTTTACATACTAATCATAGATCTCCTTCTTCCTTTCTTCCACCCCTCCATTCTTCCCCTACCTACTCACCTCCCATCCCCTCCTAAAGAGGTAAGGCCTCCCATGGGGAATCAGCAGAGCCTGGTACATTCAGTTGAGGCAGGTCCAAACCCCTTGCCCTGCATCAGGGATGAGAGAAGAAGGATTCTATGAGCAAGGGGCATCAAAGTCATGATGGAGAAACCTACAGAGACAACCAAACCAAACTAGTGGGAACTCATGAACTTTAGGCCAACATCTGTGGCACCTCCACAAGATAGGACTAGGCCCTCTGCATATGTGAGACAGTTGTGTACTTTGATCTGCTTAAGGGGCCCCCTGGCAGTAGGATCATGATCCATCCCTGGTGCATGAGCTGACTTTTTGGAGCCCACTAACTATGGTGGGACATCTTGCACAGCCCTTCCTCCTTCTTAGATGCATCATTCTTTCCCACTGATTCAATGATTGACTGATCTGCATATATTCCTGTCTACTTACAAACATGAATACCTCTAATATCTTAAATTAGTCTTTGCATCTTATGAAATTGCATTCTTGTTAACAGACTAATAGTCATAGAAACTGACAAACCTGCATGGGATGTCATCGAGTCCTCATGGAAAGTTAATTGGCTGTTGATGGTCATTTAGCTGCCAATTTGAAAGGATTTAATAAGTAACAGAAACCCCATCTCTGATGATAGGCTCACACCTATAACCTTACCGCTCAGAAGGCTGAGAGAAGAGGATCTGAGCAAATACATGGCTACCTAGGGTTACACAGTGAGTTTGAGGGCAGACTGGGCTGTTGAGTGAGACCTTGTCTCAAAATGCGTAAAACTGCAAACATTTCTCAGACTTTAAAGATACATCTGGCAGGATGATAAATATGTTGAGTTGACTTTATATCATGCAATATAAAATAACATACTTAACCTACTCTCAGATCCCCAGAGTTAGGAATGGGATTCACAGCTTGAATGACAATGTCTAAGGAGTACTAACCTCAATAGATGAGAGACAGAAAGAACCAAGTGCCTATCCCTGATGGATGGACTAATAAAGCCTGACATATGTAGTCAATGAAAAAGATTCTGCAGACAAAAGAAATTGCATTTTGCTACACAGACAAAATGTGTGAACCTGGAGAACGACATGCTAAATAAAGTAGACAAGACACAAATTACAAACATTGAATTAGCTGACTTAAATGAAATATCTAGAAAAAGGCAAATTTATTGAAATAGGTAGAGGATGAGGTTACTGGAGTCTGAGAAGATAGAGAGTTAACAAATACTGGTCACAGAATTTCATCTGAGGTGCTGAAAAACTCTCAGACCATGTAAGAGGTGACGCTTTTCCAGTATTCACACTGCATCCCAGGACGCAGATATACATGCCTACAATAGTTTGAAAATAAATATAATGTTATGCATATTTTACTATGATAACAAAAGCTAAAAATAACTACTCGAGTTGAGATTTTTATTGGAAAACGTTTTAAATTTGAGAGACTATTGCTGGGAGATCTTTGGTGGTCAAGTTACCTGCAATGACTTATTCAGTTTGTTTGAGATGGAGTCACAAAACACTCTGGTCTCTAGATGCTCATTCATCCTGTGTCTCCCTCTGCCTCAGGTAGAAACTGACCTGGGAATATGTTTCCTTTACTGTGAGGGGCTTTGAATCCTGATTTATTTTTCCTGCATCTCAATTCAATTTTCTACCCCTACACCTACCCCAAGCATAGCCTTTATCACTCCAACACCAAATTTTTAACAACAAATGCTTTATGGATTCCACTCAGGTACATAAAAGTGAAATAAGCAATGTACAAAAACTAAAATGGCCTACCAACGGAGATAAAAGGAGTCCTTGATAGGCATGAGATGTTCTAATGCCTTTCCAACATGCTTCTCATAATTTTTCTTCTTGTTCAAGTGTAAAGTTTCTCAACTGTTCCTTTCCTACATCTGAGTTCTTTTTATGCTGCAGCATCATTTCCTCCCATTTTTGAAGGGTAGACTAAGCTTTATTGATAATTATGTCATCTCTTAGCCTAACTAATAATTCACCTCTAGCACACCCCAAATCAAGTTAGTTTGGTTAACACTTTTCTAAAATAATAATTCAGGAAAGAAAACTTGCAAACACGTTGTGAGAAAAAAAGGGATTCAAAGAGAGCAAGGATGGTAAATGGTGCAGACCCCAAGGAGACATTTGGGATGATGGTCAAATTGTGTATTTGAATCAGATGATGTTAGCTAGGTGTGACTACTCAGTTGACTTACTCTGAATGGTGTGTTTTTCCCTGGTATAAGTCATATTTCAATAAATGTAGAATCAAAATACACTCTCCTCTAGTAATCCTACTCATGGTGAACACGGTATATGGTAAGCACAGATTCTATGAGAGCTAATAAATAAACAGAACTAGCTTAACTAGGGCTCAATAAATAAAGTTATACAAAGTTATTCTTGAAGATGAGGCTGAAGCCAAAGAAGATGACACCCAGAGGAAAGGTGAGAAAGAGCTCTGTGATGTGTTGGACTGAAAGAATGTGGGGAGAGAGACATTAGGATGTGAAGATGCAGAGGTCAGCTAGTAGAGAACTCGCTCCACAGCTGCAGATGGACACTCAGAGTCTTCCTCCAGGCCTTTTCCCAAGGAAAGGTCCAGTCATCTACCCAGGAAAATATGTATGTGAGTAGAGACACAGTCAACACTCTTAGGGCTTACTGGATAGTCTGTCTAAATTGATACCAACTCCTGAAATCCAGTGAGAACCTGTAACCATCGAAAACAGTGGTTCTCAACCATCCAAATTTTGTGACCCTTTAACACAGCTCCTTACGTTGTAGTGACCCTGCTGATAAAATTATTTCATTGCTACTTCATAACTGTAATTTGCTATTGTTATTAATTGTAATCTAAATATCTGATATGCAACCCCTATGAAATGACGGATTGTGGCAGCAGTGCACCTGCATCTCCTTCTGGATCTGCTCTTCAGTTCCTCTGGATCCTAGGACAGGAACAGAAGCTGGTCCTGACTTTCTCCTGTCACTATACTAAAAACAAAAGTCAGATATCAGCCCAAGTTGATCATAGTTTTCCTCTGGTCTACTCTCTTTTCCTGTACTTAATATTCATCTTCACTTTCTGATTGCCAGGCTTGTTTATGGCCTACTTCCCCATCCAGTTATGCTAAAGGCACAGATTTGTGTAAATTCTTTGAGCATCTTTCATGACTGTGTGGTTATAACTTTGAAAATGCATCAGTTCTACAGTGTTGCTCCCTTAGTTAAATCCTGATCATATTTTAGCTCTGTTCACTGAGATGAGCAGAAACAATAATATCCAAGCAGTGGAGAATATCTGTAGTCATTAGAGATGGCATCTTAACATTTTTAACTACTAGGAACTAAAAGGACTTGGAACATATTCCTGTGCCATAAATAGAGAGTTGAAGCATGCTTCCCCCTGATGAAAGTTGGGATTGTTTGATCATAGAAATAATCATGGTAATAACTGGTTATTATTCACAAAATAGAATTAAAATTCAGGAATCAGTGATACAAATCATATAAAAATATGAGCAAATAAAAATCTCTTACTTGCAGTAGAATGACAATTTCAGAAAGAAAATTTGCTTTGGAAACTTAACTTCAAAAGTGTTGGTCAAGGATTTGATGAGGAATGAGTTATTTGCATAAGCCAGGCATTGTGACATATGCCTTTTTAATTAATTAAAGTTATTCATTTATTTTACATCCTGAGCACATTTCCCTTCCCTCCTTTTCTCTCACCCCTCCCCTCACCTCCCCCAATTCTTTCTTTGTTTCTATTCAGAAAGGGGCATGTTTCCTGGGGATGTCAACAAAGCAAGTGACATCTTGATAGGGGGTCATTTGGGCATCAGGTAGAAACCCAGTGCAAGGGGTACTCCCATAAATCTTCAAGGAAGACCCCAGCTAAGAGTCCTAGCAATAGTGGATAGGTAGCCTGAACTGGCCATCTACTATAATCAGATTGGTAACTACCTCAATTGTAATCAGAGAGCCTCATCCAATGACTTATGGAAACAGATGCAGAGGTCCACAGCCCAACACTGGGCCAAGCTTAGGAAGTCCTGTTGAAGAGAGGGAGGAGGGATCAAGGTCATCACAAGGGAACCCACAGAAACAACTAACTTGGGCTCATAGGAGCTTACAGGCTCTGGAGCCTGCATGGGACCTACATAGGCCATCTACATATGCGTGACAGTTGTACAGCATGATCTACTTGTGGAAATCCTAGTGGTGGAAGCAGGGCCTGTCCCTAATGCTTTGGCTGGCTTCCAGAAACTTATTCCCCATACTAGATTGCCTTAGGCAGCCTTAATACAAAGGGAGGATCTTAGTCCTACCTCAACTTGATATGCCATGCCCGGTGACACATGCTTTTAAACCCAGCAGTCAGGAGGGAGGTTCAGGCAGATCTCTATAAATTCATGGCTAGCCTGATTATCATAGCAAGTTGCGGGCCAGACAGAGCTACATAGCAAGACCTTATCTGAAAAATTGTATAATTTCACAGTGTCACTACCAGGTTATACACATATTATGAACAGAAAGACAGTAACTTCACATTCTAGAATCTAGATAGTCACTACATTTAATGTCCAAAGCCACCATGAAAGAAAACTGATACCTTCTGTTTCATTATGTGCTATGCAAAGGACCCAACTCACATCAGTGACATCCATGATAAACATACACAATTAATTATGATGAAATATCAGATATATGTAAATTGGAAAACATCCTAGGTGATTTATATTCTTCACAGGTATCAAGGTCAAAGAAAAGACAAAGAAAACTTGAGAAACTGTCTGAGATTCAGAGATTAAACTACATAAAAACTTTATTTAATAAACCCAGACTGGATTCTACATAAAAAACCAATAAGGAGGGCATTACTGGGAGAAAATGACAGCTTGAGTTTTTCCTGTGAACTAGATAATCATGTTTTACTAAAACTTTATTATTAGTAATGTATTGCTTTTAGTAATTAAAATAAGGAACTATTAAATATTATTTTATTTGAAAATATAAAGTGCCTTATTTATGTATAAAGTGACACAATATCCCAAATCCTTATGTAAATTGTCCTGGAAAATAACATATTTCAGAGAAAAATGGTGAAACAAATAAGACAACATACAAATGATTGTGTGAATAAGGGGTATGCGGAGTCATACATGGAAAACTCACTTACATGGAAATCTGAAATTCAAATGAAAATCTACACAAAACATCCTATCTATCATTTTCTTTAAAACTACAAATTCACCCAATTAATATTTTAAAACAAGAATAATATTTGTCTGCTCTCGATTCTCATTTTGAATATGGCTCAGCAGGCAGGCCTGCTGTTTATTTATTAATTGATTGATATTTATACTCACTCACTCATTCAGTAAATTTACAGATAGCTTTTTATGTGATTTCTATCATGTACAACATGACAGATTTAGCATTTATATGTACTGTGGAATTATTAAATTTACCTGATGATAAAACATGGTCCATCCCATAGTTATCTTTTGTAGTGAGAACATATTCATCCTCTTTCTTTACACTCCAAATGAGAATATATTGTCACCATCTACTGACACATTTCTGCATAATAGATTTCTGAAACTTCTCTTAGTTTACTGAAATTATCCTTCCATCCAAATCACCTCCCTTACATCTCCAATTTTTGGTCACCTCCATCATACTTTTCACTTCTAATACTTTAAAATTCCATATATACTCCAGGGGATCCTAGAAGAAAGGAAGTGGAAAGCACTGTCAAGACTTTCACTTACACATCTGGATGTCAACTGTTAACTCCAACCGTCTTCATTTGGCTTTTCATTATTATCTGTCCTCATAGCACTGATGATACTGCATCCCAAGGATGGGTATTCTGAGAGGAAAAGGCCACCGGTCAAATATTTTATGACTATGTTTACTGAGTAAAATGGCATAACTTCCACAGTAGACAGAAACGCACCCAGACTCAAATAGGAGAAAGTGAGAAATTCACCTCTGTTGAAGGACTATTGATGTTGTATTGAAAGGAAGTCAGTTAGGAAGAGGGCAGACTGGTATTCAGAAAACATATATTGCCATGAGAGCAAAGTACATACAGAAAAGATAAAGGAAAAATCAAGCAGAAGATCGTGTCAAAGGAAACAAAAAATCAGAGAATGAAAACAGTGAAGACAACTTTAAGGAAATGAGGTATAACAAAAACAAAATTATGAGGGGAAAAAATGATAGTTAAGAGAAAACCAGAAAACCATGCACAATATACTGTAAGAAAATGTTAAACTAACTTCAAACTTTGAGGATTACTAACTAAAAGATTAAGATGTAAGCATTTGCTTACTTTCTCCATGTAGCCTATATGTAAAAATAAACACAGATATCTGGTAATGAGAGAAAAAAAAACACTATTCTGCAGAAAAAAATCCATCTGTAATATGGAAGAAAAGGTAGAATTTTAAAATTAGTACTTGTAATTCCTAGTGTAGTATTTGGCACAAATGTGGTTACTGTATGCCATCACCCTAATCTGAGGCTCAAATATAATTTAATTTACAATACAGATCATGTGTCTTCTGATATCAAGAAATATGAGGTATATGATGTCATCCATTTCAGATTCTAAATTAAAGTATAATTGGTAGCTTATGGAGGACCAAGAGCATAGGAGAACAAACTACCTGGATCATGAGGAGACACCCTGATAAACCGAGGAATCAGGGTATACAAGTTTCTCCCTGGCCAGATCCTTCAAAACTGGTGGTCCTGAGAGCAAGAAAACAACCCATTAGTGAGGAAATTAAGAAAGGAACCCAAAGGCAGAGCCAGGCAGATCTCCATGAGCAAGAGGCCAGCCTGGTCTACAGAGTGAGATCCAGGAGAGGCACCAAAACTACACAGAGAGACCCTGTCTCGAAAAAGAAACAAACAAAAAAAACAAAAAGAAAAGAAAAGAAAGGGACCCAAGAGAACGAGTTGAATATGTGGGTTTGGTTCATGGTTTCTGGAGTGCACACACATTTGAATACATCACATTTGAAGCATATCTTTCAGATAACAAGGAATATTAACTTGTACAATATAAGAAGAAAGATGGGGTTAAAGAAGGGTTAGAGATTATTAACTGAATAAGCAGATTAAATGTAGTTCTGTTCTAGTTGGCTCTCCAATGCTGTAATAAAAACCACTGCTGAAAGGGACTTAGGGAGAAGAGAATTTATTTCATGTTATACTTCCAGATTATAGTTCATCATTGAAGGATGCCAAAGTGGTAACTCAAGCAGGAAGGAACTGAAGCAGAAATCATGGGCTTGCTGGTTTGATAATTGGCTTACTCTCTGCCTGCTTTCATATACAGCCCAGAACCCCCTGCCCAAGGATAGCAGTATGCACAGTGAGCTAGGCCCTCCCTCATTAATCAGCCATCAAGATATGCCCCACAAAAATAGGTATAGGGAAATCTGATCTATGTGATTCTTCGAGTGTGGTCTTCTTTTCACAGATGACTCTAGGTTGTGTCTAACTGACAATAAAAAAGAACCAGGACAAATAATGTAGTAAAGCTTTATTCTGGTAAATATGTGTATGTGTATTTGTGCATGTATTTGTATATTATACCTATAGTTGATATAGTTTGTTAGTAAAAATCTAAAGTATGTAAAATAGTTTGGGGTTATAGTGCTAAGAGGCAGAGTCTGCAGAAGGGTAAAGATGATTGTATGTGAGATTTAAGGAAGAGAAAGGGCCATAATGTCCCCTAAACCTCATGCATGGCACAGTGGAGACATAATCATGTGTAAGGCACAAACTCCATCACTAAGAAAGACAGAGGGTCACTGGACACCAGAAGTTGAACTGAATTTGGGAAGTTGTAGATTGATAAGAAATCGTTCACTATGGATGAAGGCTGCCCCATAGACAACCAGATGCCAGCAAGCACCGAGGCTACACATAGGTACGCCTAGGCACACATGCAGACAGGCGCACAGGCTATACAGAGGCAAGCATATAGGCTTATAAATAGACATAGAGCTAGCAGACTGATGAAGACCAAGGAACAGACTGTGGAACTCTTGGCCATATTCATATAGAATCCACACAAATGTGATATTCTTCCAGAAATTGTAATATAACCTTACATCATTATTTAATTTTGGGTCCCTGGAATATCTAGTGTTAGACATTTTGTCCTGACTCATAGTTATCCCCACATTTTCAGTGTTAGCCATCTTGGCCTGTGTTTGATATGCCTGCCAGTGCTATGTTGTCTAAACAAAATCTGTCTTGAATTACCCTCAGTTCCCAATACCATGTAACTGGATGAGGAAGAAGTTTGCAAATGAAAGTAGTGAATTCAGCTTGGGACACAGAGTTTGAGAAGTGTATGCACTACCAAGATAGAAATGCTAGGAAGATGTTTGGAAGTAACAATAATGATAACAAGACTGCCGCCCAAGTGTTTTTCCCCCCTTTGGCTTACTGGCTGCACCTGAATCTCCTGATATTTCAACTACCTTCTGTGGCCCTGTGGCCCCACAGTCAGAGCTCGACAGCTCAGGCCACTGCCTGATGGGACTTCTGGTCCCTCCAGCATCCAGCTTAGCCACTGCCACCAAAGGCAGTTTTTAGCTAAGTCTCTATCATTCTATTTACCAATAAAGACTAGAGAGTCAGATGTTAGGGAAAAAACCACTAGCTCAGAGAGGCTGAGAAGCAACCAGCTGACCTTTTTTTTTGGCCAGAGATCCAGCAAGAGAGCATTTCTCCAGCTGTCCTAAAACAAAAGGACCTCAAAACTCCAAGTCCCTCCCTACTACTTCCTGTGTGTCTCTCTATCCATCTTCCTGACTTCTCCCTACTCCCTATGGCTAATTCCTGTCAACTAGTTGCTGGCCCTGCCCCCTGATCCAAAGTTTATTTTATTAACATAGTCTGGAGTTTCAAAGTGCTGTTAAATATCCAGAAACATCCAGGTAAGCCCATATCAAGTACTTTAGGCCAGACAACATAGTCACTAGGAATTTTAAGATATCCTAAGCTTTATTGTCTCTAATTCAAAATGCAAAGCTATTTTTAAAACACCACCTTATTGTTCTTATATTTTATAGTGGTTCAGATATGTCCATTCTCCTAAGCTCTCATTCTATCAAAAATAAATAAACAAGTAGAGACCTTCTCCTCGATACCCAACATGTGCGCCTCCTTGTTGGGGACCGATTCCGGACAGCGGCGGTGGCGTCCTTACTTTATCAAGCCTTACAAAGGCAGGAAGTTCCTGGCCTAACCTCGGGCTGTACAACTTCCTGGAGTACCTGCTAATCAGCCAGCTGCAGGGGCCTGGGACCAAAGTGACCTCACCCTCCCTTAGGAATTTTCCATCCTTCTCTTCCTGCTTCCCCTGCTCCCCCTCCCTGCCTGAAGCCCTGTTTATAAGCCTCAACACCCAGTCAATAAACGAGACCTTGATGCAACTCAGACTGACTTTGTCTTCCTTTACGCGCCTGGTCTCCTTTCTCTCTCGCCCCCATTGATCTTTCAGGAGGTGCCTCCTCGGGTCTCATCAAATAACCTGGCCCGCGGGACCGGGCACCTCCTCACTTTCTTGCTGTAGCAGTACTAGACATTTGTGGCTAACTCTCCACTGTCGAGTCCTCCTTTACACGGTCTCCCTACAATGTCAAATGTTCTACAAAGAGCTGCTAACACTACCTGAGACACAGACTGAGTCTCTGTGTTTGGGCTTTCAGCATCTCACCTCAGTTGTGATGGATGTTCAGGCAAATACATTTTTAGAGAATGTGCATGCATGTGTGTGTGTGTGTGTGTGTGTGTGTGTGTGTGTGTACATGCATGTGTGCTTGTGATACCAAAAGTCAATGTTGAATAGCTTCCTTGATTGTTTTCCTCCTTCTTTTTGGAGATAAGTTCTCTCATTAAACTGGGAGCTCATTGATTTGGCTAGGATGCCTGGCCAATGAGATCCCAATATCTTTTTGTCTCTACGTTCCCAGCACTGGACTTAAGGACAAGGGCCACCAAGCCCAGGTTTTATATGGGTGCTAAGGATTTGAACTTAGTTTTTCATGCGTACATGACTTACTGATCGAGCCTTATGCAGATCACTTACAGACAAGTTTTTATGAAAACAGTTCGTTATTAAGGTTACTATGTATGCTAGATATTTAATGAAGCCTCAGAAATATATGTCTTGTTTTATTTGTTGCTTAAAGGAACTACCCATCATTGGTCTCATTTTTGATCGAGGAAATCAAGATCTGTGGAATTTGTCCCTCAGCAATGAGCAGCTACCAAAAAGCTTCCGACAGGCTATTCATTCACTTTAGAAATTACACTCAGTCATCAAGGACACTCTTTATCTAATCTGTAAGTGTGGAACTCAAGAGTGAGATGACATGCAAAGCAACAGACAGGAGATCAATAGGTACAAAATCATACTTAAAATTAGGAATTGGATGATGTTGTCAGATAAGGAAATAAAACCAAAATGAGGATAATGCACCATGGACAGCAAAGGATCTGGGAAAGATTCCTGGCAGACTGCTGCTAAGCACTCACGCTCACATCAGCATCGCCCTTTAAATTCCCTGCTTTATTACATTTTCATAAAGCTGACACATCCTTTCTGATGGGCACATCAAATCCCAGGGAGTGTCATCGTTTATGCAAGAACATTTCTATGAAACACAAATTGCATTAGATAATGTAATTAATTGCATAATCATGAGAACTGAACAGAATCAGAAAAATAAAATTACTATATTCAGAAATGAATAGGAAACAATTAGGTATGATCATCCACTTCCTTTAGGGTTTGGAAGTATTTATGCAGAGCACAATCCTACTAAACTGGCAGCTTCATGCTTCAAAAATGAAGTTAACAGAAACAAAATTGAATTGGAAAATACACCCTAATTTATGTTTCTAAGTGAGGCAGGACTTGTGTATACATTAAATGTGAGAGCGATTAAAGTTTCCCAGGGAAGAAAGATAAGGTTATGAACATAAATTCTGTGTAGAAGATAATATTCATTATTGTTTCACAATGTGCCAGATGTTTCCTGAATTTCTTCTCTCATCCCATCACTGCCAAGTTAATAATTTCAAGGTGGCCAAGCTGTGATGTGAAGTAAGATTAACTTCCAGAAACAAATGTTACAAAGCAATAATGGACAATATCAATAGTAACATTAAGAGTAATGATAATACTAATTTAAAGCATGTGTCTAAGAGCTGCTGAATTAGATTAAATGCAGAATTGGACTAGTACGTGCCACATACCTTTAAGGTGTTTTCTCTATGAAATATCATACATAATGGATTGAGTGAGATGGCTCATTAGTTAACAGCAACGACTGCTATTTCTGAAGATCTATGTTCAGTTCCCAGCACTCAATCCAGCAGCTCCCAGTAGCCTATAAACTTCAGCACAAGGAGATCCAACACCCTTCTCTGACCTATGTGAGCACCTGTTCTCATGTGCACATACTTCCTTCACACACACATAGACACACATGCACATAACTGAAAATAAGATTAATCTTTTTAAAATGAAAGAAATACCATATATTACATTAGTAGCTTGTAAATAGAGATAAGCCCACAGAATAGTAACAAAGCAATGATGGTGAAATTTAAAAAAAAATCTATCTGAATATATATAATGTCTCTCAACCAGATATCAGTGAACATGGAAGATGTCTATACAACTACTCTATAGGATATAGGAAAAAATGTGTAGTCATGCAGGAATTTGTGTGATCAGTAAACTTGGAAAAACATGAATTTTCTGGCCCTGTACACCTCTAGCTAGAAATTTCTATGACTTATAGAAGGGGCTATAGCAATCTGAGACAAAGGACCCTTCGGTGATGTATTAGGAGTTAGCATCATATGGCTTTAGAGTTCAAGGGCAGGGCATCAGAAGGAAAATAAACTATTACCACAGAAACAAATATTTTTTACATTCTGTACTGCTCATTGTGAGCTGGGATGTGTCTGCAGTAATATTTCAGTTTATCCCTTTTATGAATCATGATGAAAACTGTTTAATGTAAGAACTTAAAAGACAGTGCACGCAAGTATAAGAAGCCACCTGGTTTAAAAGCTGTTTAATGACTTCACATTACTATAATTCACTGAAACACAAAGCAGACACTGTAGAAGCATCTCTGTACAGGACAACCAGTATCACATCACCTGCTAATGTTAGCTTAAGCACTCATCTTTAAGAGGACTTCACTTATTTGCTTACTCACTTCTTATGCTGTGAATGCAGCTTAGTGGCAGAGCACTTGCCTGGTATGTTAACAGCCCATCGTGCAGTCCTCAGTTCTACAGATGATGGTGCTGATAATAATGGCGAGGATAGTGGTGATGGTGAGAGTTAGTACAGGTCTGATTATTTATTCACTTCTGCCAAAAAAAAAAAAAAACTAATAAAAGAAGTAAATACTGGAAGACTAGTCAGAAAAAAAAAACTAAAAGTAAATCCAAATAGATAATTTCAACTGAACCTATGAACTTCATACCTAACAGGTTCAGTGATTTTCAGAATACCTTGATGTCTTAAGTTTTCCTTTGCTATTATTAGTACTTTTCTTATATTGCAAAGTTCTTTGAAGCCCAGGGATAAAACTAAAGTTCAGTGTCATATTATCTGGCAGTGTGTTTTCTAAAATGAAACTCTATGGACTGTGTACCATATGTTTTCAAGAATAGGATTCTGTTCCAGAAGTAGTTGCTTTTTATGCTCAACAACAGAATTGCTTAGCTGCTGGATGCTATGCACTTTTGTGAGGCAATCATAATAAAATTTAAAAGCTGACATCTTTTTCTCTTGTTGATGGAATAGTTTAAAAACTGGAGGAAAAGAATTTGTAAATTCCACTCTTTAAGACTAGGAACTGTGCCCAAAGCTATTAAAATGACGTAAGATGAACTGTGTTTTCTAGATTGGTTAAGCCCAGACGTTGGATCAAAAGGAAAGATCTGACTACAAGGGAACAGCAAGAAGAAAACTTTCAGGTTACAAACTCTTCACACTTACAACCAAATGCTAATTACAGGAGTTTTTACTATTGGGACCATGTAGACGAATTTCTAAATAGTCATATTAAATAAAAAAACACGGAGCTAAATACAGGGGTGAAAGCCTTAAATCAGGCAAATAGGGAAAGCCACCAGCCAACCTTATCTCACCAACTCTGCAGCTTCCAAATGCGAGTTACTTCCTGTCTACCCATGCCTTTATTGCCTTGCTGTTCTGCCCTGTCATTGGCTAGCTTAGCCCAGTTACCTACCTCACTTCCTCTTCCTACATAACTCTGTCACTTTCAGTCTGTCTGTACAGACCTCCAGGCCTCTATGGTTGATACTGGGATTAAAGGCATGTGTCACTATGCTTGGCTCTGTTCCCTAGTGTGGCCTTGAACACACAGAGACCCTACCTGCTAAGTGATAGAATTAAGGACATGTGGTACCATTGCCTGACTTCTTTGTTTACTTAAAATGGCTTGCTATTTTCTCTCATCTCCAGGCAAACTTTATTAAAGCACAAATAAAATATCACCACATTTTAGCACAAAGAAAATATCACCACAGGACTATATACTTAAATGGAAGCAACTCATGTTGTGCCTTTTATATATAATAAATGTATAGAGACATGCTGGCATCTCTATAGATACACATAGCTTCACACCTGTTGAACACTTAAACAAAATTGATTGTTTGTAAACTACCTCAAAAAAGTTGATTAAAATATGATCTTATCATTTCTTGTACATTTTCTTTTTTTTTTTTTTTTGTTTTGTTTTTTTGTTTTTTTGAGACAGGGTTTCTCTGTGTAGCTTTGCGCCTTTCCTGGAACTCACTTGGTAGCCCAGGCTGTCCTCGAACTCACAGAGATCCGCCTGGCTCTGCCTCCCAAGTGCTGGGATTAAAGGCATGAGCCACCACTGCCCGGCCCATTTCTTGTACATTTTCATATGCATAAGGCTACAACCTAAATATTTAATGGTTCATCTGCTATAAGGACAATAAACGAGGAATACTATGTGCACAATAGAAAACATTTGAAAAACATATTCAGTAAATTATTCTTAAAACTTCTTGATAATTTGGAGTATGAGACATGGAATGATCAACCAGTGTAAGCTTCTAAAATCTAATTTAAAATACCAACTACATTTTCCAGATTAAATTCTTAAAAATAATTTTTAATTTAGTATTGTGGGGTTATTATAATAAAAACACCTGTAAAATAACTTTATAGGGAAATTTCTATTTATATTAATTGAATGTCAGTGTGTTTACTCAGAAATAACCTATGCAATGCATCTGTTTAGATTGTGAGTATTGACTGATAAATACCATTCTTGTGTACTTGCCTATATTAAGTTTGAAATTGAAGATTAAACTTTCTTTCATAACTTTTTTTCTTCAATGTCTACCACAAATCATCATTTGCATTTGACATTAAAGGTCACTGGGACAATTGGCAATATATATCAGCTAGGTCTTTTCTAATTAGGTTTGGCGATAACAATGACATCTGTCCTCATTGCATTGGAATATTTTTATGATGTAACATGAAAACCTCAATTTATTCTAAGAATGTAAATCTCCCTTTCATACATTTTCTTCTCTTTGAATATGGTCACTGCATAAGGTGTGGGTTCAAAAAATAAGTCAAATGAACACAGTTGAAGACAGGAGGTTACTGCTAGTTTTGTCAAAGTAGATGCCAATCAAAGAGTTAAAAGCATTACTAATACAAAAATGAGGAGGCCAAGACAAACATTTAGTGAAATATGATTTTTCAAAGTGAGAATTTTTGTGATTAATTGAACTGTATATTTTATGCTGTGCATTCATGTTTCCAAATCTTGTCAATTACATAATTATGTTCTTATAATTAATACACTCACAATCTGTTGAGCCTGGAAGTTTTAATGGTGCTGGGAGCTGAACCCTAGGTCTTCTGCTAAACATAGGCTTTCTTGCTGAGTAACATCATCAGGACATTTGGAAATTATTGAACAACCATAATTTTACCCCTTTTATTTCTCTTGTTGGTAATGTAAGCTAGGCATTTCATTTATTTAAATATTAGTGAGATGAGCACTTGTTTTCATGTGTTTATTATTCACTTAGATATCTTAATTGTAAATTCCGTGCTTCCTGGATGCCAGGGACAGGGATTTTTACTGTATTCGTATTGATTCTATCAGTTTTATTCTTCTAGAGAACTATAATGTAGGAAATTTATTCTTATAAAAACTATTTTTATAAACTTTAGTGTAAAAATACTTGCAAATAAAACAGCACACAACTATGAGAAGAGAATATAAAGCTGATTGCTTTTCTAGTTCTAATTCTGCAATGGATACGTTGGTTTTGATTGTGGATAAAAACATACATTATATTTGATAGTGAAAATATAATGTAAAATTTAATGTGAAGCTCCACAGCTTCCTTTCCAAGTGCCAGTTCTAACTGCATAGAAGTTCATTAAGTTCAAAGGACTTGGTTTGTTTAAATTTGGTTTGTGATGTTTCTATTTTTATTGTTATTGATTTGTGTGTTTTCTGTGTGTGTGTTTTTTTAATTTTGCAGTCAATTTCAACCTAAGAAAAATTGATAGGATATTATTTGGAGCTGATAACATACATGAATTATTCCCCGATTATATTTCTAACTCTGCTTCATCCTGCTCCTATATTAAACTAATTGCCTCATTTTCTTAACTGAGTAATCCTTCCTCTTCCCACTGACTAAAAATCACTATTTTATTATGAATCTCATTATTTCAAATGTAAGTACGTACATTTGGGAGAACACTTTCTTCTTATTAAATCACACTTTTTTCTGCTCTAATTAGTTGTCTAAAATTACCATATATTTCAATATCTGGCCATGTTTTATCATCTTTTAAAACTACAAAACTATTTACACTAACTGCCAAAATGCTTTGTTTTTTGTTAAACTGTAGAAAAATGTTCTAATTTTTAAAGAGAAATTAATTGTATCAGAGCTTAAATTTCTATCATAGCTGTTTTTTTTTTTTTAGTTCAATGAATTACCCTATTTGTGCATGTGTCGTTCCTGTATAAGAAAATGACACGGAGTTTTAAATAAGACTTTTTATAAGTCCATATTTTCTATGATTTCTTTATAAATATCCTATAGAGCTGGGTTAAATTAACTCTTTTGTATTTTCTGTGTTTGGTATATCATACATATGAGTTTATTGTTCATATTATATTTTCTAATGAATATTAGTAGTTTGTCATTATTGTTTTCTATTCATATCAGATCCTATCATCTCTATTGATTGAACACATTGGATTTTGTGATCTTAACATGCCTTCTAAAGTTTATGCATTTTGCTTGTCTTCTATATCAGTCTTTGATGTACTAATTGGCACAGAAACCTATCTAGCTTATTGCATTTCAAAAAAGGTTTTCTTGAGGTTAGTTACAAAGAAATTATTTTGTACATTATCTATAAATCATCCATTATACATACATATATATATATGTCACTTACTTATCTGTATATCTATCATCTAAATATCTACTATTATCTATCAATAATCTACCTATCTACTTAACTACCAACCATCAATCACCTATGCATCTATTTGTCATCTTTCAGTCATCTCTCCCTAACTTATCTATCATCTATATATCTATGATTTATCAATCTTCAATTTATTTACCATCTATCATGTATCTATCTACCTATCTATTCTCTCTCTCTCTCTCTCTCTCTCTCTCTCTCTCTCTCTCTCTCTCTCTCTCTCCCTATCTAGTTCTGAAGTTAAAATTAGTGTGCATGCCCTATCTCTGATCTAACAACCAATGCTTTAGTTTTTAATTTGCAAAATGTAATCTTCCAGTGCCTTCCCAGTAATAGATTTGTACAACTTTTTAGCTTATGGACCCTCTGCCCAAGATAGTCAAAGCTATTTATAAATGACAAAGCAAAACATCAATTAATCTGTGAGCTATGTAATTACCAAAAAAATGAGGGGGTGATAAAGCTATTGGTCAAACAAAAAGCTCCCTGGTTTGATATCTCAGGTGAATGAAACAGACTAATTAAAAGCAGCAGGCAGAGGACACATGGCACCACTCGGAGGACATCATGTGTCCCCATCTGTAACTTTATTTCTTCTTATAATCTGTCACAATTACTCAAAAACAAAGCTTTGAAAGTAAAGTTAAAGCTGTGTGAAGAATTTCGATCATAATGAGAAGTCAGTAAAGCTTGTCTCTTCCACCCTGTTTCAGGTTGAGTTCTCAGTGTTCAAAATTAAGAACAAATATTTCATGTCAATTCCAATTGATGCAGACATGAACTAATTTCCACCTTGAGTCCCAGTCCAGTTAGTTAATTTTCTCATGGATCTTAACAAAGAATTTTTTCCATAAATTGTCCTTATTGTAATAAAAATCTTCCACACAGACTCCTGCTTATGGAGTCTGGAAATAGAGCTGTAAAAAGGGCAAATTGAAATGGGACCCAGAAAGCAGTCCTTGGTTTACCTCAGGAAAATAATCCTAATTCATGTTTAATCAAAATTCAAGACTTTCTACAAAAGAAAAAACTACAGAATAGTGAGTGTCCTTGGCAATTAGCTAATGAGTTCAATCACTCAGCAGTAAAATAAAACATTCAAGAGAAAATTTTCTCAACACACAGATTGCTTTTTGTCATTCATGAAAGCAGAGCAAGAGGTCCCATTAATCCACTGTTGCCATGTCGTCTCGAATAGGGCTTTCCAAGTGACCCTCTGTTACTTGTCTGTTTGATATTAACAACATAGAGTTATTTATTCACTGAGGAAAAGTACAAAGTAATTTATCATTAAATAAAGGCATAGTGCATTCTATTTAGTTCTATGATTATTATAGACATCCTGTGGAATATTCTTTTATTCAAGGCACAAAGTTTAACAAGAAAATCTTCTGTGCAAAACAGTATAAGGATCCTACAGAGAGACAGATATAAGTTCTGAACATGCACTATCAGGGGGAGTCAAGTAGCATACACTTCACCATATTCATCCCACAAGGAAGCTTGCTCTTGCTCAGAACCCCATAAAGCAATTTCATCCTATTAATCTATATCTTATCTGTAATTTAGTCATGGAAAATCCTTGGTACTGTATATACTCTTGTGTGGGCTTTGTATTGAATATTTCCTTTAGATTTTTATAGATTCTTGGCTCATGAACAGGAGTCCTTGGCCTCAAGAATGACTTTTCTATGTCTTATTCTTCCCTGATTTCTGTACTGCTGCAAATCCCATATTAAACCACGTGGTCTTCCTACCTAGCCACTGATCTTAGATAACCATGTTCAGCTAAGAAGCATACTCCAGAACACTTGATAGCTGAGATGGTCAACACCCTTTAATCCCCACGAATTTTGAAGAATGGTCCTAACATTGACCTATTTCATTATTTTCTCCTGATTAGACTGGGCATTGGGGTGTTTGAGTAGAAAATAATAAAGTATAGTGCTGCTTTGGATCACATTCTACAAAAGAGTATGTACCCTTGATATGAATGACAGTGTAACTTACCAGTGATGACATCTACCTTGATCAACTGAATCAATCCATTTTGTACTCTGCAGTTAGTTTTGGGAAGTTTCAGTAGTGGCATCTATAGAAAGACATGACAGCTAAGAACACTGGATATTGCATATTCAAGAATTCTCTGCAGTCAAGTTTATTTAAAAAAATTGTTCAGAGCTACTATTTATATAATCATCCTGACTTGGTAGAGACCGAAGAGAACATGAACTTGATAGATTAGTTTCTGCAGAAAAAAAATATTATTTATTCTGCCTCTGCAGCCTCTAAATGGGCTACTGAAAAGTGAATCAATGAAAACCTTTGATCACGCTGAGTTTTCCTCCCTATCGCATTAGCTCCAGGCAAACAAATCCCAAGCACAAGAAAGGCAATTTAAGCCTGGCATTACAAAAATGCTAATAGTGGCCAGAAGATCAGAGGGAAATCAGTAGTTTTGATCTTAAGGCATTGGTTCCTCAGCATGGTATTAACTGACTTGATGTTTAGTCCCTGACCATCAAAACTACTTAGCATGTTTTCTACTTTAGATATGTCACATAAGATAAGAGTTCAGGGATAGAGGAATGCCACTGTTCGATACTCTTGCCTAGTAGCTATGCTTTGAATGTATCAACTAGCCTTCACCTCAGCCCATATGGAAAATTCATAATTATAAGAAGTGTTTAAAATGCAATCAATCTTAGTTCTTTCATCCAGAATTTATACATTTTAAATAGCATATATAAAAGGGGCCGCTGATAGCAATTTTTGTCTCCATAAAACCATCTCTGAGTTCTTTTCTAATCAAAATTTTGCCAAGAAAATCTCCTCTTTTCTTTCTTGATGATTCAATATCCCAAACCATAATCCTGAAAGCTAATAATTATGTTTCCAAGAATATTAAAATTGTATGTGCACGCTTGATGTGTGTGTGAGAGAGAGCATTCATGTTTATGTAAGTGCAGGCATATGTGTGGAATTGATACATTGTGAAGGTCAGACAACAATGTTGGGTATCAGTCCTTGCCTTCCACCTTGGGTAACACAGTGTCTATAGTGGCTAATCTTGCTTAACAACTTGACAAACACAGGAGGAGAGAACTTCAACTGAGAAATAGCCTCCATCAGATTTGTCTATGGATATGTCTGTGGGACATTTTCTTGATTGCTTATTGATGTAAGAATGTCCAACCCTCTCTGGGTACTCCCCTGCCTGGGCAGGAGGTGAGCCTGGGCTGTATGAGAAAAGTAGCTGAATGTGAGCCTGTAAATACACAAGTAAGCACTGTTCCTCTTTGGTTTCTGCTTCAGTTCCTGCTTGAATTCCTGCCATGACTCCCCCCAGAAATGGGTTGTGCACTGGAAGTGTAAGCCAAATAAACCTTTTCCTCCCCCAAACTGCATCTGATCAGAATGGATAATCATAGCAACAAGAAAAGTGACTAGGGCAGATTATCTTGTTCACCTCTGCATACAGCAGACTGGCTGTCTCACAAACTGCTAGCCATTCTGTCTCTATCTCTCATCTTGCTCCAGGAAAGCTGAGATTGTTTTATCCATTGGGTCATCTGTCTAGTTCCAACCATTGTTAACATCATGTCATATTTATTTGAGTGATAGAAATACATCATGATGACAGAATTGCCTAATTTTTAATCTAGAATTTAATTTCACTTTGTTTCATAATGACTCACTTTGAATATGACTTAAAAGAATTATGCTAAATTGGTATAAGTGAAATCATAAGAATTCTAAATTTGGAGAGGTACCTAGTACTGTTGCTTTGCTAAGGAAACATGGTGTCAAATTGCTTTTTAAACATTTATGTTTATAACTGTAGACTAGGGATGCTCTTAACCTTGGTTACAGAAGCTTCTGTTCACACTGGGAAACAGTGCACAGACTCAGTGAGCTAAGCCTAAGCAACTGTTGAGTGTTTGGTCGTAAACCTGCTCCAAGGCTCAGAGAACAGAGTTGGAGGGTAGGGAGGATTGCTGTAAAACATTGGCTTCTGGACATGCCATCACTGTTGTACCTGTGAACTCTCAGCAGAAGAAGCTACCTGCCCAAGAACTGAACAACACTGAACTCACAATATTCCATCAACTCCATCAATATGGAGGAGGTACCTATAAACCCCAACCTCTCTGAGGAGGGATAGGCAGTTAATAGTTGCCGGGAGGGAGGGAGGGTCATATCCCTCAGTGGTGTAGCTACTGGTACTTTACCCTCATTCAAATACATAACCCTCACCTAGGCTCATGCAGGCAAGCCCAAGTAAATACAGAAGGGTACAAAACAAATCAAACAGATACAAACAAAAAAATAAAATTCAAGTAGGAGGAGGGATTAAGAGGAAAAAGGGGTTCCATAGGAGAGGGTGAGGATCAGAGGGGAAACATGATCAAAGACCATTATTTATATGTATAAAATCATTAAAGAACAAGTAATTTTAGAAAGATTTGTAATTTGTAATTCTGGTAACATTTTTGAATTATTATTTCTTACTTTGATAATCTGAACTACGGTGGAATTTACTTTCTAAGAACCTTTGAAAACACCTTACCCAGTAAGGGAAGGTCTGTTCATTTCAAACCTGATCCTAAGAGAAAATACTTGACCAGTAGTTGCACAAGGTACTCTGGATGTTGATGTGTTATTTCCAAACCTTCAGATGTCTCACATGACACTCTGTGGACTGAAAGCCCTAATGTTCTGCTCATAGTGCATATTTCTGAACTACAGAGTAGCTTTGTTGTTAGAATTTGGACAGCTAGGGTATAGGAAAGTAGCTACAGAACTGTCATTTTTCTGTTTATGATAAGACACATGGAAAAGATGGAGAAATCTAAAGTTTAGCTTAAGTGTTAAGTTCTATTTCTCATTTTTGAACTGTGTCTCCATGACTTTTTATTACTTAGATTTTGGAAGGTTAAGATAAGATCTCACTGTATAGTATAGGCTTCCCTAGAGCCCAATAAACATTTCAGGATGACTTTAAACTTATGGATATTTTTATGTCTCAATCTCCCAAATGTTGAGATTACATGTGTGAGCCACCATATTCAGGTTTCTGAAGTATATACTAACCAATACTTAAGGGAGGGGACTTACACCTTTTTGGTGACACTTTTTAATGTATTCAAGAGAAGTTGATTTCTTTGAATCACCCCTTCATATTAAAAAATGTATAAGGCCAGAGGGAGATGAATACATTTTTAAAGAGCATACCTCACAAGAGAGTTTGATTCTTAGAACCTCAATAAAAATGGTAGGCATGGAGGCACATGTTTGTCAACCCAGTGTAGAGGGAGCAGAGACAAGAGGATCCCTGGGGCTCACTGCCAAGCAGAGTAGTACAATTGGTGAGATACAGTCAATGAGAGACACTCTTTCAAAGGAGGTGGATTGTGTTCCTGGATGGATGACACAGGAGTTTTCTTCTGGCTCCTACAGTAGCATGCACACATGTACAGAAATTCACACCTACACACACACACACACACACACACACACACACACACACACATATCACATATACATATGTACCTCCATTTGCATGGACACATACATTCACAGTAATAAATATATAAACACATGCGTTTAAAATGTATAGAAAAGTCTACAAGCCAAACAATACAACAAAACCTGCCAAAATAAATCCAGAGCATCTAACCAAATACATCTCACTATGCAACTAAAATTAAATGAAGAACATAATGATATCTGAAGTATTGGGCCTGGCATTCCAGAGCATTCTGGACTGTACTGCAAAAGACAAGGAAATACAGAACTGCTAGTAGAAAGTCCAATTTGCAATACTCTTGCTGAGCAAAAAAAGACTTTTGTCTCTAATGTCAAATCCTCTAAGAATGAAGAGGCAAAGTAGGAAAGATAATTGGCTATTTAAAAAATCCTTCAATTGGCCATACTGGCCAAAACAAAATGCTCTAACAGCTACAGAGATTCTCCCATACACAGACTTTCCAGTCAGAAGCAGGGCTCTCATTCATTGATACAATAAAGCATGGGGGTAGAGCATTACTTCATAAGGGAAATTTTTCATGGGTTGGTCCTATATAAAAGAGGAAAAACATGCTGGTAAATGTAGTCTCATTGACGTTCATCTGTTCCAGTGGGAGACAGTTTCAGACTTAAGGAAGGGAAGGTCTTGCTTACTCTGCTTTGTACAATGTCATTGATTTCTTTGGAGCATCTATTTAGAGCTAGTCCCACAAAGTAGCATCTGTCACAAATGTTCATTCTCCTTGTCAGTGGAAAGAGAAGCTTGAGCAGCAATAGGTGGTTAATATGTCAGAAACTATCAAACATGTTTTAAATAACAAAGACAAATGGAAAATCCAGTTGACAAATACTTGACTAATACTCCTACAGTATAATCATATGAACATATAACACACAGAAAAACACAACATCTTTTTTGTGCTGTTTCGAAATGCTGATTTATGTGTGTAATCAGTTTGCTCTTTTCACATTTTATCTGCATTCCCTTTTGCTATGTCCCTCTTGTGTTTACTGAGAGTTCTCACTTTTGGAAGAAATTCTTTTCTCTTTTTCTTTAAGTAGTTGTCCTTCCCATCAGCTCTGTGTATGTCCAGATGAACTCTGTAACTATCAAACATCAAGGAAGCCAGTATCTATTCATCAATCGTCCATGTATTTATTTTTGCTCTAATCCAGAAGAGATTTAACAGCAAAGAAAGTTGATGTTAATCAGTGTATTATATATTAATGGCCTCCTTTTATTTTAACACTAATTTGTAGCTGAAATAAGTTCCTATTTTTCATGTATAGACTTCAATTGATAGAACGTTTTGAAATATTTTCAGAAGTTTCCCAATATTAATTATTAAAAGATATACTGCTGTATTTTTTTAATTTGAGACAATAAAATATTCCCATTATCTTTCTCTCTTGATCAAGCCCATGCAACATCTTTTAATACACATGGAATCTCTGGGATCCATGTGCATGTGGTTGGTAGTAAGAGTAGTTATTGCCCTGTGTGTAAAGCTGTGCAATCTGCAGATTTAACTTCAATCCTCATTGTATAAGAGGTAAGAAGAGATGATGAGTTAGTGTTCAACAAAGAAGATTATGTTGAGGATCTTTGAGGCAAGAAGTGGGGCAGTTGGCTAATCGCCTATTAAACCCATCATACCTCCCCTCCCAGAAGAAAAGCTCTGGTTTTAGCAAATATGAAAAGGAAGGCATCTGACATCTAGGAAAACTTGCATTGTTTTTAGGAAAAAAAGAAAACAGAAAAATCACAGGAAGCAATGAGCAAAATATCTTTCTGTGCCACAAAAATGTTATAAGGCTCTACCTGCTTAAATATACATACAGAATTGTTGGTGCAAAATAAGGGAAAATGCAAGGCCACAGGAAAGCCATGTCAGGCAGGTATAGTTGCCCATGACCTGAAATCAATGCTAAGTGAATTTAGAAGCTAATTTGTCAAAAATTGCTGTTGAACTGAAACTCTCTTCAGCTTAAAATACAAAGCTATGGCTGGAAAACCTCCTCAGATAATAGAGGTTATAACTACAATGTAGATGGTGGGACATGGTCTGCTGCCTGTTCCGCAGCTGATAGCCCCTCCCCTTGTCCCACTGTTTTTTGTTTTTTGTTTTTTTTTGCCAAGTTTTTAAATAAATTTATTATTCTGGGCTAGCCATACTTTTGTATAAAATAGCACCAGTACTAGGAACCAAAAGGACTTTGAAACCAAAAGACTGACAATTTGCCAATCATTATTGGTAGCTGAAATAAATGTAAAAGGTACCTAGAACAGCATTTCAATATTCAAAGGCCATATTTAAGTCCTTATTCCATATCAGATGCACTGGACTCAGAATAAGCACTGAGTATTTCTCTGTCTCTGGAATGACTGCTCTAAGTTAAAAGGAGCAGGTGGGAATGAGTACAGATGAAACTCAAATTAAGATGGAACTAGTAGACATTGTTATCCTTCTTTAGTTGAAATTGACACTATCTTGAGCAGGAAACATTCTGTGTAGTTAAAAATTGCATTTCTGCATGAGAGAATTTGAAACACAATTTCAAATTTATAAAAAGACTCACTCCTTAAATAGATATTCTATTCTCCATAATCAACCCCACTTAAAAAAAAAGAATACTGATTTTTTTCTCCATGATCTGGGATAATTAATTCTTTGTAATTCTTTAAACCAGGATTATAGTTCTGTTTGACTTTAATGTGATCTATATTTGCTAGAAGCAATTATGGGCTTTAAGAACAAATATATATATATATATATGTGTGTGTGTGTGTGTGTGTGTGTGTGTGTGTGTGTGTGTGTGTGCATGTGTTCATATGTCTATGTGTAGAAGTATGCATGTGTACACATATATATGTACATATATATATAGTAATTTATCAATAATATAGTCAATGATAAGAATCTGTTGAGCTCAAGTTATGCCTACTCTAAGTTACTCCATTTTTGTATAACTGAGCCTTGATCTATATTGAGACAAGCAACTTTTGATTCCATTTGAGAAGAAATTTTACTACAGCCTTTGGTGGACCCAGAAATTGCACTTCCTGTCTGGTACTATCTATACAATACAGACTGATAAAAGATTTATCTCTAGTAATATAAAGGGAACAAGTTTACAATTTTTTTGGTCATATCCTTACTGGGAGAACATAAAACACAATGTATAGAAAACCTATTGAGGACTTGTAGCATAAACCACATTTTATGCATGAGACAACAAATGAAGTTTTCATTTAATTATTCATTCTACTCTCTAATACTGTTCAAAGCTCTTGAGGTTCAATAGTGGAATCAATAGTTTGTAAAACACTGGTACTAATGGAGTTTACATTTCGTGATGTGAATACAGGCAGTTGTCCTGAGAGCACCTTGAAGTAAATGAACACAACTATGTTCTACAATGTCATAATTTATTGACTAGCAATAAATTCTCAAAGGTCAGAATTTTAAATGACAGAAATTTGTTAAAAATGTCTAACTTTGTAACTTGACTGAAGTAAATGCAGTTTCTTTTATTCCGTTCTTAATTACTAATATTATCTCTCACACCACACAGTAAATACATCTAGATATCTATACACATATATATGGTTTACAGAATGAATACCTGTTAAAGAAGCTGCTGTGGTGCTCAAAAGATCTTAAAAGTGGACCAAGAGTCTCTATTGATTACAGACCAGATCAACGCCTAGAGGAAGCTGCTGCTGGAGCTGCTGGAGTCAGGTTTGAGAGCAAAGCTACAGAGTTAGCCTGCAAGATAAAAGGATGAATCAGGGTCCAAAAACAGAAAACAGTAGGTAAAGACCCAGATCCAGATGAGCAAACAGGTACATAGGCAGGCAGCCAAGAAGGGCATTTCAAAAATGGAAGACTGAGGTGAGCTGAAGCCCCAAAGTTAAGGGAGTCTACTGTTTGTGGGCTACACACACACACACACACACACACACACACACACACACACACACACATACACACTACACACATACAAACACACCAACTGTCAGATGATAGGTTGTTAAGGGCCATTTCATCACAGTATTAAATGGACACAGGGAAGAAGCTACATTTTTTCTTTCATATACATGTCTGATAAGTTCTTTGGCCTGATTTTTCTGTTATAATTTTAATGTGCCCATGCATCCCTATAGTCTTAACTCACTCTAATAAACCAGTAGAGTACCTTTTTCTACCCAAGAGTAAGTCATTTACAGGTGAGTGCTAGATGGATGGTACCTGGCAGATGGTGCATTTTCTAGAGACTCACAAGTCTACAGTTATCCTTCTCCTCAAATGAATACAAATTATCCTGATACAATGGAGTAACCAAGGTCAAGGCTCAGCCTGAGAAACCACTGTGTTATTCAATATAAAGTAACTTGGAGTAGAGCAACCTCACTTTTGTAATGTTTGATGTGGCTTGAACTCAACAGATGTGAAAACTAGTTCAATAAAAATAACAACTCTTGGTTTTGAATATTTCATACTGAGATCCAGCTCATGATGGTCAGCAAGCCACTGGAAGGATAAGGCTACTTTTTGGAGAGAAAATGAGCCATAAATACCAAAAATTAAAAATAGAAACTAAAAAAGATCCGTTTACCTATAAATATGGGTGAGCAAATCAAGAAAAAATTATTTTTAAATGATTAAATGATAAGAAAATCATGGGTTAGGCCTGGATTCCCTCTGAATGTAAAATAAAGTGGGGTGGAAGAGACTAAAATAATTTCATCCAAAGACTAAAATAATTTTTCAGTAAAATAAGAGGGAATTCTGTCAAATACATTGCCAGAACACCAAGGTGCATATTCCATGGAGACTTCTGAGATAAATTATATTAAATGGTGCTGATAGTTTAAATTAAGATGAGAATTGAGAATTGAAGGCTAGGTTAGACAGTGTGGTGATCAGTAGTAATACCCATGAAACATTTCAGAGCAGGGGAAAATCCTTCATTGGAGCAAATTTAAGAAAAGTAGGAAGATAAGATTTGGTGGTAGCAAATGAGGGGGTATTTCAACAGAATTATTACAGAATGGCCCAAAAGGGAAACACCTAGAGGAGCAAATGTGGTCCAAAGAAAGCTAAAACCAAAACAGTACTGGCAAGGTTCCATAGGCTAATGAGAATAACCCAAAACCAAATAAAAAGCGGTGTTGTAGTTATTAAGTGAAAGAGCGGTGGCAGTGATGACGCTGAGCAGGTGACTGAAATGAGACTTGAAGCTGAGAGTGAGTATGACTTTTGAGAAAAGCACCAAGCATTCACCTGTGATGGTGAGTTTACACGATGTGTGAGTGTAGGTGTTGGGGCAGAGGCTGTTGTACTGAAAGACGCAGAAATTCTATTCTGATTCTTAGCTTAAAAGAGAAGAAGAAGACTGAGCATCAGAACAATAAAGGAGATATTGAGGAAAGAGGGAGAAGTTAGAATCTTGGTTTGGAAGAGTCCAGGATCAGGCTGTGGATCACAGAATGACCTCCAGGAGTTCATTCCTGAGGCCATCCAGAGGCCTTCCTGAAGCCATTGGCCATGAATTACAAGTTCAAGCAATTGGCAGGATTCTTTTCCCAGTCACATCCAAAGACAGAATAAATAAAATTCAAAGATTAAAAATTTGTTAACCTCACTTTTGTAATGTTTGATGTGGCTTTTTGCCAGAGTCATACCCACTCCTTAAAATGAGGGAAAAACAAACATTTGTTTCTGTGCATTTTGAATTGTCCTGTCCCTCTAAATATTTAACAGTTCATGTAGATCATGAAGTCTACTTGGGATAAAAGTGGTCTTCAGAGGGTATCATGCTGTGTTATTTGGATTTCCATTACAATAACAAAATACCTAAGGTAATTAACTTATAAAGAGGAAAGGTTGACTTTGGCTCATGGCTTTGGAGGGTCCAATTCCTGATGGAGCGACCCTGTTTCTTAGGGCCTATATAATTTATTTGTTTTTATATTGCCTTGCCAAAAATGATGATTGGCTACATCTTCCATGCAATATTAATAGTGTTATATAAGCATGCCCAGGTAGGTAATTGGATCAGTAGAGAACTATGCTGACCTGCATTGTGGAATTGGTCTATAAAACAGAGATGGAAGACACTCCTGCCCCTCACTCCCCACTCTGTTCCCTTATCTCCTGCACCTGGCCTTCAACAAACTGCTACAAACCATGGAATGACATTGCATCACAGCAGTGAGAGCTATGGAAGTTAAAATGGCCTTCTGGAACTACTTGCAAGCATTCTCTTGGCAAGAGTTCCTCTTGGGGAGCCAATGAACTACCTATAGGTCCTTGTGGCAGTGTAGGGGTTTCTTACAGCAGCAGCTGGGTAGATACTGGCCTACAAGCAGATGGACTACAGCTGGTAAGAAGTCATACAAAGCTGATTCAGCCAGGAAGCATTAGTTGATGTCAGTCCATTTTAAAGAGAAAGTAGGCGATTATATCCATCAGAAGCAAATGCCAACATCTATCTGAGCACAAAGGAAATACGTATGGTGGCTAATTTTGGCCATCAACTTGGCACATCTTGGGAGAAGGAATCTCACTTTAGGAATTGTTCCCATAAGATGGGCCTGTAGGGCATTTTCTTAATCACTTATTGATATAGGAAGGCCCAGTCAACTTTCGGCAAGCTATTCTTGGTTAGGTGGGCCTGGGCTATATAAGAAGGCAGCTAAACAAAGCAGAAAGAGTAAGACATTCAGCAGTGTTTCTCTGTGGTCTCTACCTCCATTCCTCCTGCAATGTCCTGCCTGAGCTTCCCAGATGATAGGCTGTAATCTCTAATCCAAAGAAACCTCCTCCTTTGAGATGATTTTGGTCAGTATTTTATGAAAGCAACAGAGAAACAAACAAGGACAATCTGTAAGGCACAAGCACATTTCCTAGGGAAGAAGGGAAGAGAGGAGAGGAATGCACTCTTCAAAGCATACAAGATGATTAATACATATTACACACATGCATATACATGCCTGCATGCACACACATATCTTTGATGAATAGAGGAGATATTGGTGCTTGTGCCCTTTTAATGAACGATGATTAAAATTGAACTAGAGCATGCATGGAAGGATTTCTATGTGCCTCCAAATCTTTATCATATGTCAGGAGGCAGTGGTTCAGAAAAAAAATCCTGTAGCACTGACCACCTGGATGGGAATTCTAAGTCATTAACACATTTTGTAACTCTATTTTCTTAAACAAAATCCACCAATGGCTGTCTATTTTGAGGCAATCTTAAACATCTGTAATCTTCTCAACTTCCATTTTATAATAATATTAAATCTCTATATTTTAGAACTTTAGTTCTGTTCAAAATATCTCCCATTACTTCTGGAAGGGAGATTAATTTAGAAAGGCTCCATTTCCTCACTGGACAGCAACCAGGACAAATATCTCCTTTTTATCTAGGATGTGTCAATCAGGTTTTCAAAACTAAGATTGTGCTTTTTAAAATTAATGCCACTTCCTGAATCTCCCCTCTGTGTGCTATCTAAAATTGCCATCCCCAGCAGAACTAATTGTAAGCAGCTGGGGGTGTTGCTTCTTAGCAGGGAGTTTTAAAAAATACATAAATATTTGTTCTGACTCAGTTTTTGCCTGTAGTTATGGTGAAATCTTGTTTAAAATGAGCAAAGATTCCATTTTGGCATTTATCACAATAGTCATGATGATACCTTTGGCTTTGTTATGGTCCCTGTAGGTGCTGTTACTAAACAGAGTTGTTCAAATGGAGAAACAACCATGGCAAGGCAAGAGCTTTCCTCAGTGGTTTCCTTATACATTCCTTGGTTTTCAAGCCTAAATCCAATTTTATCTCATAAAAATTACTGATAACAAACTAGATAGGTAGGTAGGTGGATAGATACATATATACATACATACATGTAGGTAGGTAGGTAGATAGGCAGATAGATAGATACATACATGCATACATACATACCTCAAGCTTCTACTATTATCTTTTTAAATTATTATTGAAAGTAGAGTCTTCTCTCAAACAATATACCCTAACCACAGTTTGCCTCTCTCCACTCCTCCTAGGTTCCCACCACATCCCCTCTCTCCCAGATCCAGTCCCCCTCCATTTCCTCTTCAGAAAAGAGTGAGCCTCCAACATATTCTGAACAGAGTTTCACTTCTTCCATCCCTCCCAGATCTTCCCCACCTCCCCACCCCCAAACCTCCCCACCTCCCTACCCATTTCACAATGCATTTTTTCTGTGTTTACAACATTAACAGACAAATAAAACCAACAAAACATAATTAAAAATGAAGAAAAAGCACAAGAAACACACAAACCATACATAAACACACCCCAAAACACAAAATCTGAAACCATAATATTCAACACAAAGACCAATAAGACCAAGGTTAAATAAAGCAATATGAGATAAAAAAAAAAAAGTTTACAAAAATACTATTGAGTTTGTTACGTGTTTGCCATCTACTTCTGGGCAAGGTACCTATCCTTAAGTATAGATTATATATGCGGTGAGACTTCATTGAAAAAAATTAAATATTCCTTTGCAAGTAGATAGCAATTGGAGACAGCTTCTTAGTCAGGGATGGGAGCTCTTTTCTACTTCCTCTCTAAGTATTGAGACCTTTCTGGCCTGAACCTATTTAGGCCCTGTGCATGCTGCCACAGTCTCTGTAAGTTCATATGAGTGTCAGCCCTGTTGTGTCTGAAAGACACCATTTCCTTGGTGTCATCTATCTATTGTCTTACAGTCTCTCTAACTCCTCTTCTGCACAGTTTCATTAGCCCTGAGGAGAGAATTTTGATGAAGACAGCCTTTTTAGAAGTTACTGTTCCAAGTCTCTCACTGTCTACTTATGGGTCTCTGTGCTAGTTCCCATCTTCTGCAAGAGGAAGCTTCTCTGATGATTGCTGAATGAGACGCTGATCTGTGTTGCTAGAGTTATTTAGCAGAACGTTGCTAGGAGTCATTTTATTGCTGGATTCCTTTAGTAGGATAATAGCTTTTGGACTTCTTCTACACTCACAGACTATCTAATCTCATGTCCCTGGCCACCAAAGAAGTATCAGGCATGGGTTTCATCTCATGGAGGAGTCCTTAAATTCAATCAGAGAGGAGTTGGTTATTCCCCCAATATGTGTGCCATTATTGTACCAGAATATCATGCAGGCAGGTTACCATTGCAGATTGAAGAATTTGTAGCTCGGCTGGTGGTTATCTTTCTGTTCTGAAAGTGTACAGAGTATCTTCAGGTACCATGAACACTAGTCAGTAGGGACTAAGGTTCTATTTAGACACCAGTTCAACTTTATGTTCAGAGACTTATGTAAGTGCTGTCTTCAGCAATAGGGATTTACCATTAGCCTTGACAATAGCATGTGTTGTTTGTGGAATTTCCATGAGGCTTATTTGGACAAAACCCAATTAAATGTTATTTATTCCTGGCACTGGAAGTTTCACTGGTGACAAAAGATATCTAGTTGGGGCACTGTCTCTCCCATTATTTAGCGACTCCACTTACATTTCTTTTATGTATGTATATATTTTAAGGAACATATTCAGTAGTAGGTTTCCACATGATGCCTCAAATGGCCCTTAGTGTTAGTTGTCCCTTCCTTTATTTCCTCCCTCATCTCTCTCTTCCTCCCTCTAACTCCCCATTTAATTCGCCTATTCTGGACTCCCACCATCCTGTCTCTCCATAATTATGTATCCTTTTTCCCTTTCCTTGGGAGATATTCCCCTGTAGTCCCTTACTTTATACAAAACTTCTGTCTTATATGAACTTTATCATGTCTATTGAAGGCTTAAAAGCTAGCATCCATGTATGAAAGAATACATGCAGTATTCGTCTTAAGAGCTCTGGGTCACCTCACTCAGGGTGATTTTTTTATAGCTCCATTCATTTACCTGCAAAATTAATAATTTTTAATAACAGCTTAATAATATTCCATTGTGAAAATGTACTATACTTTCATTATCTATCATCTGCTGATGGACCGATGAAATTCAAATGCCAGAGAAAAATTCGCCCTCCTTAGTCATCAGGGAAAAACAAATAAAAACTTCGAGATTTCATCTTATACAAGTCAGAATGGCCAAAACCAATGAAACAAATATAGCTCATGCAATTGAATATTCAGGGACAAAAGAAAAAAAAACACTTAACCATTGCTGGTGGAAGTAAAAATTTGTACAGCTACTATGGAAACCAAAATCGATGTCCCATGGGAAGCTTGAAATAGATCCACCTCAAGATTCAGCTATATTGCTCTTGGGTATATACCCAAAGGACTCTACATCCTACTATAGAGACACTTGCTCATCTATGTTCACTACTGCTCTACTCATAATAGCCAGAAATTAGAAACAGCCTAGACACCCATCAACAGATGAATGGATACTGAAAATGTGATACATTAATGACCGCTTTAAAATGCAGATATTGTGTTCCTTTCATACCACCAGCTTTACTACAAGACATATACTTGTACCAGTATTGCACAAAAGCAGGCTGTGTCTCCACTGCTGATCCTCAATGCACTTCTGCACCAGTAACGTCATACTCTAAGACCATTAGGGTCACAGTCTTACAGGCACATTCTATCCAGTGTGTTTTTTGAGATATATTTATAATTAGTAGATTATTACACATTGCAGGCAGAAACTAATATCTGGATCATTTTCTTCTTTTATGTAAAATTATCTTTCTTCCTGAGTATTCATTGTCCAGTATACACAGAATTGTAGCATTCATAAAGTTTTTATATCATACAGGCATGGTGTACAGGGCAATGGTTCCTCAGGTGACCATATCCACAGATACTGGAGTCCCTCATATAAAATGGTGTATTGTTTGATGTATCTGTGTACTTTCTCCTGTACACATTAAGTCATTTCATGATGACTTAAAGTAATAGATACAATGTACATCATATGTCATGAGTTATACTCTACAATGTTGTATTGTTTAGAAAAGAATGACAAAAGCTTTTATATATTTAGTACAGATGTGACATTTTTTCATAGTGCTTTCTTCTAAAATTTGTATTTGTAGAAATGAAACACACAGAAACAGAGGGCCTGCTGCTTTAAAGGAAAAAAAAAAGCTCAATTTAAGTTCCAGTAGTACACCCTTTAAAGGGTTTGACATAGTCCTCCTAGTAAAAAGTTGAACTCATGAATGATACATGTGAGGTCGTCTGGGACCTGAGTGCGTGATGTGATGAACCGATATCCTTTAACATGTGCCTCAGATCTGAGCTCAGAACTGTGCCACAGAGATCCTTTTCTCTTACTAACCCAGGTGATAGACAACAGCGACCTACGTTTCATTGTTTCCTTCTTTTTTGACGCTTCCCTCTAAAAATAGTAAGCCCTCATAAAAACTGCCACTGTCTGATCAGACGGTTAACGAGAAGCCCAGAAGTGAAGAGAAATGTGTCAGTTGAGTCAAAGTGGATTCTTCATTTATACCCCCATCTCTCTTTATAGATACAGCCATGATCCTAAGACCATTCAGCACTTTATTTTATTAAAATACTGACCAGTGTCTGCTGGCTCAAGACTTGGGGTCAGAAGTTATGATTCTAACATTTTTGGAGTGAAAGAACAACTTTATTTAGATTCCATGAGATTCCTTTCCACATCAGGATAAAGTAAGTGAAACTCCTTAAATAGTACCACTCGGTGGCTATAAGAAGCTGCGGTAGAACTGAAGGAAAAGTTACTTTTAAATCAAGAATATACGTATGTGATTTTGTGTGATGAGTATATGTGCATGTAGGTGTCTGTCTGTCTATGCCTGTCTCTATGTGTGTGTCTGCATCTGTGTTTGCCGTGAGCTACAAGAACTGTTAATTTATGAGCTAAAAAAAGACAAAAGATATGACCAGGAAAAAGAAAACACCCCAGTTAAATGCCTTCTTTGAATATTGAATGACTCAGAAATCATTTCAAATCTAAACATTAAGAAAAAAATTAAAAAGCATATCCCAGGAAAGTCCTGTGTTTAAAAATTTAAAAAAAGGAAATGGAAAATGATGAGTTTTGAAAATTAGACTTTGACTTACTCTCAACACAGTAGCAGAGGGAGAATGAAATGAAAATAAAGGTGGACAAACTGGCAAGGTAAGAGAGACAGCACCATTCACAGAAAAGAAGCCTGGGGTTTGGGGAGATCTGTAGCAGATTTGCTGAGGAAAGTGAGACCTTGAAGAGAAGACTACAAGGAAAGAACAGCACGCAAGCTGCCTGCCTAAAGAAGGAATTGGGAAAAGATGGGCCAAGAGTTGATCTTGGCTTTCAAAGAAATTTATCAAAAATGACACACACAAATCTCCATTAATGACTTGGAATGGCTCTTCCATGGGAACCAAAACAAGAAACAACTGTGAGTCATCTTATAAGACAAGCCAAAATAACAGCTTTTGGGGATCACCACCTGAGGACTGTCAGCCTCTTCCGAGTGATTATGTGACATTTTGGAGGATTTGAAAGGAAAAGACTAGAAACAACAGTATAAATCACTCAAGCATTCATTTGTGAATTTACCCTAGAAACTTGTACAGTTGGTCTGCAGACTTCAGGAATATTAGGTGAGGAAAATGGTCAATTGTAGGTTGAGTGTAGCCTTATTCAAAACTTAGACTGATGGCTACTATATCATTCAAGTTCCATCCTATATGTCTCTATGTATCAGGTGAATAAAATGTGATCGGAAATGATTTGATATATATATATATATATATATATATATATATATATATGTATGTATGTATGTATACACACACACACACACACACACATATATATATATATATATATATATATCACAAATATATATGAACTCAGCAAATGTTCCATGAGGAGAAAATGTGAATGTGGGGTGTGTAAAAGACAAGCAGAATGTTTGTTAACCTTTCTTCTTTAAAATCCTATTTAATATTACTTTATTGAGGTTATTATAGGGATACAGATGAGGAGGCACTGGAATTTTGTATGTTATAAATGAAAATATACCTCAAAGAGTATTTTGTTGTGGCTAATTTGGGACACTTTAAGATGGTAAGATTATTCCAATGCTGCCCACTGAGAGAGAAGACTTTTCCCTCTGTGGATAAAATTTAAATAGTGTTATAATTAACCTCATAGTGATATATCTCCTTTTACTAAACATTAAATGCCAGCTTAAAGGTCAGATCCTTAGAGAAAGAGAAATTGATGTCTTAGTGAGACTGAAGGATTTGTGTTTGTTCTATTTGTCCATTTGCTCAGATACTGAGTCATAGACAAGAGTGATATGGGTCTAGTTTACTTGTCTGTTGATACTGACCTTCTGCTTAGAGAAAATGTTATCAGGCCTCTGGCTTGACTTGTAGTCTTCATCAAGTGAGCACATGGCTTACTGCTAAGGAATGCATAAGTTTGTTTCTGTCATAAACTCTGATTTTCTAATGAAGACACAATGGGAATATTCTACCCTTAGAAGCATCAATGGAACACCATAGTTTCAAGTAAGAAATGTTAGAAATCCTGTTCAGGTATCAGCATCTCTCTAGCTGATGTTTAGAATTACAGATACATACATACATGGGTGGCTTCTAGATCCCTAACATGAAAATTTTCAAACTTTCTTTGAACTTAATATTTTAAGGCTAGATAATTTTGTTTTGTAATTTTATTGTGTTTAGATAACCGCTTAAGTTTCTTATTAGTCAGCAAGGCAGTGGTGGCGCACGCCTTTAATCTCAGCACTCGGGGGGCAGAGCCAGGCGGATCTGTGTGAGTTCGAGGCCAGCCTGAGCTACCAAGTGAGTTCCAGGAAAGGCGCAAAGCTACACAGAGAAACCCTGTCTCGAAAAACAAACAAACAAACAAAAAAAGATTATTATTAGTCTTTCACTTTAGTTGACTTAAATTTACAAGTATATTGTTTTTGATAATTTAGATCCTCCTCAAAATATGATAAAAATTATTGATATATCATTTTGTGATGACTGTATTTCTATAAATTAATTACTAGAATGCTTTGATAATGATGTTTATTGTACACCATCTTATGGTGAGTTATACAATGAGACTGACTATACTCTGAATATAAGAAAAAATAGATTCAGGACCATATAAGAAAAAATATCATAAAGAACAACAGAGTCATATTTGATTCTCCATATATGTTGGCATTTTTTTTAACTTGTAGTGGTTTTGGCTTTGTGTTTTCTATTTTGGTTATCTTTCAGTTCAGTGACATAAAGAGCTTTTTTCCCTCTACTTCGATATTCAATCTTCCTTAAGAGGAGAACTAAAGTATTTATTTGGGGGATTTTAGAAGAAGTATCTAGGCACAGTTAGCTGAGTTGTTATTACGCTGGATAGCATACCCCCAAATATCTCATTTCTACTTGGAACCTCAAAATGTTATCTTAATTAGAAATGAAATTGTTATGAATGTAACTAGCTAAGATCTAATACTGAATTAGAATGGACTCTAAACCCAGAGAATGATGTGTAATTTGTCTCTGCCATGCAGTCATCATCCTGTATCTGTTATGGTTAAACTGAAGATAATAACATTAACATGCACTTTCGATTTCAAATCAGAAGCATTGCCTTGCTCATATTGTTGATATTTTTATCTTCATCTACATGATGCATATTTATCTCTCAATTGATTTCTAATTTCAGAGAAGATGTTGAAGTAAAGATTGCTCGGGTTTTTTTTTTTTTTTTTTTGATTCCCCCAACACAACACATAACGATGTACAGTCAGTATATACCTGATACAATAATCCATATTCTTCATCCCTATGCTAATTAAAACACTTGACCTATTTGTCTTGGGGTGCAGAGTGACATACACAATAGAGAATTATCTTGTTAAAGGTCTAGAGGCTTGAAGTCTAGGAGTGGGTTTCCAGAAAGAGGCCCTTGGTGGCATCAGCCTGCCAGTGGCTGATGCTGTGGAGATATTTGCTCCACAGTAAGACAAGTGATCTTGAGGTAGGAAAGTGGCTTATAGACTGAGGAAGTTAATAAGCTTCCATGTTGGATATAGGAGTCCAGCTCTGACCTGTTGAAGGGTTCTTTGGAGAGGGGAGGAGTGAGGAAGAATTGGATAGAAATATAGGCATAGCTGGAGAGAAAAGAAAGAGACGCAGGATAGCTTCAGGAGGGCCCTGGGTCAATACCCAGTCACCTAGGGTTTTATTCTAATGGAAATTTTATACACTACCAAGGGGAGAGAGAAAAGACTTCCCCCTTCAAGATCAAAGCACAATGTACAGCCAAGTGTAGACTCTTCCAAACACGTGGTAACCACACCTGTGGTCAAATCATTCCATTATGCAACCCTGCTGGATAAAGCAAGCTCAGATTCTCTGACCTTGAATAAGGCCGTACTAGGGAGCCTCTGTGGGCCCCCACAGTTGGGAAGTTTATGGAATTTAGGAGGTGCAGGAATCTTCGAAAATTACAAGATTGACAGCTACGCCATATGATTGCAAAAGCAAAAAGCAATTTCTTAGAAGATATTCCTTCTACTGGGGCTGCCTGAAAGTTGGGGAGCTCCAGGGAGGCAGAGTTTGTGAGTCATTAGAGATGTAGTCATCCACTTCTTGGTAATGGAACTGTGAGTCACCATGCTTTTTAGACAATACTGATAATCTCACTTCTTTGGTCTGCCATCCATTACCATATCTGAGGTGAATAGAGATTTCTCTGAATCTCTCTAGGGAAATTCCGTCAAGATCTGACTTCTGCCTGCATCTTCAAAGGCCATTCCTCTAAGTGATGCAGGGGAAAAGGAATATGTTGCTGTGGAAAGCTATGGGTCTTTCATAGCCCAATTGTGCTGACTCAAGGGACTTCATATACTTGTGATCAGCAGATTTACCTTTAGCAGTGGCATTTGGGTTCATCTGGGTCTTATGCTTATGAAGATTAAAGATATGAACACTTAAATGAGTAAGGAGAAAGCAAATGTTTAAAACAGAATTGAAGAAAATTAATAAGTTAAGAAAAGATGAGGAGGACTTCCAAGACACAACAATTTAATATAGATGGAAAATAAAGCACCCCACACACACACACACACCAGTGGTGGTGGTCTATGTGGGTTGTCAAGGCATATCTCTGAGGGGTTTTTGTGGGGTTATGTCTGAAGAATGAATTAATGTTATTAGTTGGCCAATTTAGAAGACCCCACATTCAATATATGTTCTTATAGTTCAAAAGGAGAGAGGAATGTTCTGTTTGTGTGTTTTCTATCAGGTTGGGAGTGAGTGAAGTCCCCCTTTGACCATTTCTGAGTCCAGCTTTGTTATTTACTGAATTTGACTATCAGATAGATGTTAGTCTCTAGCTAGTGTTCCTACCTCCCACCTCCCACCTCCCACCTCCAACCTTGCAGGTGTCTCAAATGCTGTTTAAATTAAACTCTTTGTTCTTACAACTATTAAAAATATAACTATAGTTGCTCTTAAATTCAGTCAACTCCTTGCCTACAAGATAGTCTGGGAGTTCTTTTTTGAAGTAAAAGGACACTTACTAGAAACTATATGTTATAGTTAGCTGTAGTAGAAATAAGAATTGGTAAAAGAGCAATGGTGTCTGACATATGTCTCTGCAGTTGCAGAGAGCTCTAAAGTGAGGGAGCTAACAAGTCAGCTCGCAGTGGCTTGCTTCCCAAAGTGTGCCTGTTTCTAATAAGACAGGCTTGGCTATCTTGTACTTAGGTAGCTGCAAGCTTCTTTTGTTCTTGGTCCTCGTGTTCTTGGCCTTACTGTTTGGACCCTAATATTCTTTTAAAATCTAAAGACCATTCTCACGGTAGCATAGGTGAGCCATATTATGATTTTTAATCATACTCCTTTTGTTTATTGCCTATAGTTATCTAGCTCCTAGATCAATCTGATGCTGTAGCCTCTTCTTAAAAGACACCAGATTTATTGGATTAAGTTCCCAACTTGTGACATCATTTACTCAGTTACATTCTCAGTAGAATCACACTTATGGAAAGAGAACCAAGGTAAGAAGGTGGTGGAGCAATGCAATGAAGTTCATAAAACCTCGCTTGATTCCTAGTTTCTAAATTGTCCCAGATAGGGCGCCATTCTTAAAAACACATGCTTTTCTTAACTTCCTCTTGACTCTCTCTCAAATCTCATAATTGCTTTCTCCCCAGACCTCCTTGAAGTCTGGCTATTAGTAAAAACCTCTATTTTATGTTCTTTTATTAAAGAAATTGAAATCATTATTTTGTCTCAACAACCTGCCACAGCTTTATAATTTTCCTAAGTGTGTGACTTAACCTGCCTGAGAAATGCCTTGTGAAACAACAGACCTCTTCAAGAGTTGATTTTTTTCCTTTAGCATCTGACCAGCTTCTCCTTTTTTAATATAATATCCTCCATTTCCCCCTTTGCTTTTCTATGGCTATGCATCACACCATGCACTTCAATTCACTTTTAAGAAGTTTTATGTTAGTCCCCTTGCAAGACTTCATTAGTATTTACCCTAATTATCTTAATTTACTGTAATAGGGATTTGATAATTTTCCAAAATATAATTAGTAATTAGCATTTATTATATGAAAGCATTTAAGAGGCAATAGCAAGGTTTACAATACACATAAACTACCTTCAAATTGCAGTGAACGTATTTTCACTGAAACTGAGCAGAATGACTACTCTAAATTTCAAGCCTGTGGTTTGATTGCTTTCTTGCTTTAATTTGTGATTCTATTCCTTTTTACAGCTGATGGGAATGGATAAAAATACATGATGAATTGTAAAGGAAGGGGGCATTAAAAATACCAAAAGAAGAGGGAGGGAGGAAAGGAAGAAGAGAAGAAGACGGGGAACGGAGAGAAAGAGAGAAGGCGATATGGGGCAAGGAAGGAAGGGTGTGGAAAACTTGAAGAATTTACAGCTGCAGCTCCCAGGTCTCTTCCGGAGTGACTGAGTACTGCATCTTCCTCTGGGAGTAAAAGGAAAGGCAACAGCATCTCAAAGGAGCCATCAGCGTGTCGTAAACCAGAAATTGCTAGTATTTCAAGCTGGCATTGTGAATACCGTATGTCCTGTGTTCTCTCTTCTCTCTTCTCTCCTGTTCTCTACTTTTGTTAATGGCGAAGACCATGTCTTAAGACCAGACCAAAAAGAAAAAGAGAGATACTCTTAAAGCATATGTGATGGAATTATGTAAGCCACAAAGATACATAAATACATTTTTAATTAGAATGTTTGTAAATGTATCACAAATATATTAAATAATATACTTATGTTTGTAATATATAGTATCCTTTGAATCAAATGTCATTGTTCTTCTTTGTTTTTTAAAACTATATCTGTGTTAAGGGATGCTCCACTAGTCTGATTCATGCAACTATGAATAAAAGGTGCATGAGTTGAAACAGCTCAGAAATCAAGTCTACCTCAATCCTAGGACCAGATACTGTCTTACAATTATTTTTGCATCTGATTATCATTTCCAAGGACTAAAGAAAGCACAATGACTTGTCTCAAAAGTTTAGTCTCACAAAGTATGTAATAAAGTAAATATTTTGTAAATTATAAAGGAAGAAGAATAAATTTACAATATTGGCAATTCTATTTTTAACTGTGTTTTTTGCTTCCAGATTTTCTGACATTAAATGACTTTAAGGTTGTAGAATAAAATCCAATATCTCCCTCTACCAAGTCCCTACAACCTAAACACCAGCTGGAGATAGATAAGGCATGGATCACCTCAGCACTACTGAGATGTAATAGCCCATTTAAAAAGCTATAAACCTCACATGATTTCTACTAAGAGTATATTGTAAACTCAATCCTGACTGACTATTGAGGTATAGAATTACAGAGGATATCCTCCCAGTTAAACTATTTCTGTCTGTTTGGCTTGATCTAAAACATATTTATTTTTCAAGGACAAATGGGGAAGGTTAAAATTAAAATGATTCTTAGCCATGCACTCCTATTCACAGAAAAGAAGTTGTTCTATAGATGCAGCAGAGGGAAAATATTCTCTGAAAAGAAAATCCAATTCCAAAAAATATAAATATATAAATAGGAGTGTTCCATGCATGCACATAGGCTATTCTTACTAATATTTCTAGAAAGCACAAACTGACCATAGTCATCTGGTAGGATTTTCACAGAGGTGGACTTTTCTGCATCGCAAGAGCTAGTGCAGGTGTACACTGAGACAGTGGCAGGCATCATATGATGAGGATACTGTTTGGGGATGTGAACACATGACTCTATTTTGCAGTCTGGACTAGTTACAATGGGTATCAAAATGGAGAGTATTAGCTGACCAGAGGCAAATAGGCTAGGGAAAACATAGGAACTGAGGACATCAGAATTCCTGATCAAAAGCCAGACAGGACAGGGTTTAGAATATTTCAATAAGACACTGATAGAAATAGTACAACATGCCGGGCGGTGGTGGCGCATGCCTTTAATCCCAGAACTCGGGAGGCAGAGCCAGGCGGATCTCTGTGAGTTCGAGGCCAGCCTGGGCTACCAAGTGAGTTCCAGGAAAAGTGCAAAGCTACACAGAGAAACCCTGTCTCGAAAAACCAAAAAAAAAAAAAAAAAAAAGAAAAGAAATAGTACAACATTTAGAGCATCCTTAGCTGTGAGACAGGAGCATGAAGCAGCTGATCAAATGGTACCCACAGTCACAAAGAAGGACAAATGCAGGGATTCAGCTTGCTTGCTCCTCTTCATTCATTCTGGGCCCCCATCCAATAAAAGGAGGCACTCAAATTCCGAGTGGATCTTCCCACTGCAGTCAATTCTCCTCTTTGGAAATACCTCCACAGAATAATCTTGATACTTGAATTTGAAGACACAATCAATTTTATTAAGGTGAGGAGCATCATTGATTTAATATTAGACTCACAGATGGAAAAAAACTTACAAGACACAGCTCCAGTTTTAGCTGTGAATACTTTGTAAATTATTATGTTTGACTCATTTGGTTACTTTACTAGGTATATGTTGTACTTATTTATTTATTCTTTTTAAGATTTATCTATTGCCTGACAACTGTATGCTCTCTTAGGTTGAAGGTTAAACCTATAAGTTATAGGAAATGTATTAACCCTAATAGTCCTGTGTTACATATAATTTTACCCATTTTACAGTGAAGGAAGTTTCTGATACTTAATGAATTCAAATCAAAGATAGTACTCTGCCAATTATTTTTCACATTCCGTTTTTTTAAAGAAAGATTTATTTGTTTTTATTTTGTGTGTATATGTTTGTGTGCATACCTGTAGATATTTGTGTGCATCAGATGTGTGACTAGTACCTGTGGAGACCAGAAGACAGTATCACTTCCCCTGGAATTAGAGTTACAGGTGGATGTGAGCCATCCTGTGAATTCTGGGAATGAACTGAAACTATGTCCTCTGTACGAGCAGGGCATGCTCTTAACCACTGGGCCATCTCCCCAGCCCCTTTCTTAGTCTGAGTTTATACTTTCCTCATCATCACTCTCTCAATGCACTTACAGTCTTCTCTTTTCACCTGTTGCTCCTTATATCCATACTTTTTTGTTGTTGTTGCTTTGAGACAGGGTTTCTCTGTGTATTCATGGATGCCCTAAAACTCACTCTGTAGACCAAACTGGCTTCAAACTCACAGAGATCCACCTGCCTCTGCCTCCTGAGTCCTGGGATTAAATGTGTGCACTGCCACTGCCTGGCTACACATCTTTCTACTAAACTCAGATCCATTGACCTATCTTCGTTGTGTGTTTTACCAGTAAGCTTTCCATGTTCCTCTCCTAGTCTCTGTTTTCTGCCAGTTTCCTGTCCTGAACTAACATGGTCGTCTCTTTCTCTGCTGATTTCCGTATTCAGAATACTATGTAGTGATGCCAACTACATCCATCACCAATGTTTAGTTTTCCCCTTATCTATCCTCCTTGCTAGTGAGAAATTTGTTCATACTTTTTCTAGTTATCTTCTAGTCTCATGATGGCTTATCTAAGTTCTCAATTTAATTTTCTTAATTAAAGACAGTCTATCAGTTCCTTATAGTTCTACTTTCCTGTGGAGCTAGAAGATCAAAGTCCCTAGTTTCAAAATCCAACTTCTGTTCCTTGTGCATGCCTGTTATTTTTCCTAAATTATCTGTAGGACTCATTCCTCCCAAAGCTGCAAGACACATCATGTAGTTTGTTACCAATTTCAAACACTGTATTTAATTAAAAAATATTTTTGTTGTTGTTGACTTGACCCTTCTGATTGCTTTCAATTACTTTCAAGTGTATTGTTATTTAAAATATGACCTGTAATTTATTGGCAAAGTTCATTGCCACTGTGTATCTTCCACCAGGTGGAATGTAAATTCCACTAAAAACTTTGTCTATTTTTCACACCAGAGGATTACAAGCCATTAACCAGTTCCTGTCTCCACATGATACCTATAAATATTTTTGAATGAATATATAAATACCCACGAGTGTTTGATCACTTATTTTCTTCTCTGCTCTTCACTCATAGAAGATCATTATGATAGCTACCTCATCAGAGAGCAACATGATGATACAGTTTCCTTGTTTGTATCATTTTGTGACTTTTAAACAATGTTAAGCTTGTATATTTGGTGCCCAGGATAAGAGAGGATTATTTGTCACTCACTCTCCTCTCTCAGTAGTTCAAAAGCAGGAAATACGGTGTGTTGACCCATTCACCTTGGCCATTTCTCAATAAATCTGGACAAAACACATATGGCTCCAGCATTCTATCTTTGTCATTAAATGCACTTTCCAAACAACTGCCCTCCATATTGACCCAAAGAGACTGACGTCTGCTGCATTTCATTTTCTTTGATAGCATTGGCCTAGGTTCTATTTTTGTCACCCAGACTATTTTGTGTGGATTATAGTTTTACCAGAGACTTCATTGAAAACAGCAAGTATATTTTGCTTCAGAACTCAGGTTGAACTTGAGTCACAGTCTCCAGTGAATAAGCATGGTTGAGTGTAGAGAAGCAGCAGAATCCACTAAACCCTTTGATTAAAAGTTTTGTGCTTGGAATCTAAGTCTGTCTCCTGGAAAAATGCATTGCAAACCACCTTCCAGTTACTAATTTCCTGGGTTAAAGCACATGTGAGAAACTCTATCAAAGAATATAATAGCTCAGAAAGCAGATTGTCCAAGATAGATCAAAGAAGCCCTTCTGAAAAGATCCATTGCTAGTCCCTTAATGCATAACTGCAACAGAACAAATATCTATTTCTTAATGTCCACTTTGCCTTCCTTCATGTTCTTCTTTTGGTGGAGAATAGTGATTCCTTTAAAAGAAATCACAGTAACATTTTGCAAAGGACTCCTGTGCTTATTGTCACTTCTTGCTTTGATTGTTACCCACACCTGAGATTGCTTTTTTTTGTCTGTGTCAAAATGCCAATTGTGTTTTTTTTTAAGGTAAAATATTACAAGAAATGAAAACTTGGTTGTGCTTTCATTTTATCTCACTATATTTTTAAGTAAGTTTTGACTCAAGTTTTATATCATTTATGCATTGTTTGAAGTCTGTTATCTATTTGAAACAGGGTCAGCTTGCTTGTTTGTGGTTTCTTCTGCGGTCCCTACTTTCCTCTTCAAATAATCTATTTTTATTAGTGATTTCGTTTAACACAGGTTCTGAGGAGGCTGAACAAATCTTCAGTCTACAAATTATAAATGGATTGTGTCAGAAAAGTATATTTATACTCTACATTCTGTATTTGAGACCCTGTAATTTCTGTCATACAAATGATATTTCTGTGTTTATTAATTTAAATCATTAATTTTTGATAGATGAAAATGAGAGTGGATAATGATGTAGACTTTTATTTTTCACATTTCTTATCCTTCAAGTTTCTCTCACATTTCTATTACATATATATTAGTTACTTTTCTTGTATCTGTAACCAAGTATTGGACAAGAATCAATATAAGGAGGATTGTTTGGATTCAGTTTATGAGAACACAATCTCTCTCAGAAGGCAACTCTAAGGAAGCAGAGCAAGAGTAGCTGCTTGTGTGCTTGCTCACAGCTATGCAGAGAGAGAGAGAGAGAGAGAGAGAGAGAGAGAGAGAGAGAGAGAGAGAGAGAGAGAGAGAGAGAGAGAGCTCAAAAACAGGGTCAAGCTATAGAACTTATGGCTCACTCCCCAGTGACACAGTTCTACTAACCAGAACCTACTTCTCAGACATTCCGTATCCTCCAAAAGAGCTGCATAAATATACGAACCTGTGGCAGAGACTTCACATGCAAACTGTTATAACTACTTTATACTTACCTTTCTGAGAATTTTTGTTCATTGATTTCTGTGGTTTCTCCAAATTCTCTTGTATGACCTCACCACCTTCCACTAACTTCCCATTCATTAGCCATGCCAGATTCTCTGCTGCCAACATCTATCAGGCCCCATTCCTGTATCATCAATGTTGACAGTTTCACAACTTGGATCGTCACTTGGATATGATGCTGGTTCAAGAACTTCTTGTGAATTTTCAGTTTTCTTTAACTCTGGTATAATGTTCATAGTCAATTCTTTACTCAGCAAGGCATTTTTATTTTTATATTTTGTCTTAAAGAGAAATAAGAAGCTACAGAGTGTAAATTCCCTACCTCTTAACAAATGTCTTTTTTTCTTCTTGGAACTAAATTCAGTTCTTACATCTAGTCTGTTGTATTTTTCCCTCTCAACAATCTTAATTACTTTTGTCTATAACAAAGACTTTGTCATTAATTTCTCCCATATATTCATTCTCTACTGGACCCTTTGTATATGTAATTGAAAGTTTTCATGTATAATTAAATAAACTAACTAGTTTTTCCACTCCCCTTACATTCTCTCCCAAGAATCTCGCCCAAGTATCAGAGAAATTTGTCCACTAATGAGACAGTTTAAGAAGAAGACAGAATGTAGGACATGATCATGAAATGAGAATGAGAAGTCTGGGGGAAATAGGAGTAATGGGAGAAGAGTCAGAGGAATCAAGAGGACATCATACTGCTTGGGTTACTAAAGCAAAGTCTGAAGACACCCCAAATAAAGATGCTATTTATGCCAGGAAAAAAAGACTGTGATTGTGTTAATTAGTTTTCTGTTCCTGCATTAAAATACTGAAAGAAAAAAGTTAACTTCAAAACAAAAAGGTTCATTCTTGCTTACAATCTGAGAAGTTTTAGTGCATGTTTGGCTGTCTACATTGCTTTAAGGGCTGAGGTAAGGCAGAAACACCTTGGTAGAAGGACGTGGAGGGAGAAAGGTATTCACATCATAGTAGCCAAGAGATGGAGGGAGACAGGGAGGGATAGAGAGAAAGAGAGAGAGTCAAGATGTACCCTTCAATACTATACTCCCAATGATCAATTTCCTTCAACCAGGAGCCACTGTCTACTAGCCTGTCCTTCAGAGGACTCAATAATGTCTTTATATTTAAGAGTAGCTCCCTTAGGATCCCATGATCCACTTATTTCCATAGCACCACCAGCTAAGAAACAAGACTGAATTGAGTCTTGAATCTCTTGGGAAAACTTCATATTCAAACCATAACAATGATTATGACCAAAATACCAGTAAGTGAGTAGTAGTGACAAGAAAGCCCACAGATAATATAAAGTGAATGTATAAGGGATTATTTTCCTTTTTCTTTTCTTTTTTTTTTCTTTTTTCTCTTTTTGGTTTTTAGAGATAAGGTTTCTCTGTATAGTATTGGTGCCTGGCCTGGATCTCATTCTGTAGACCAGGCTGGCCTCAAATTCAGAAATTCGCCTGGCTCTGCCTCCCACATGCTGGGATTAAAGGTGTGCACCACTGCCGCCCAGCAGGATTGTTTTTCTAATGAAGGAGAATAGTAGAAAATTCATAATGGAGTTTAGAAGGATGCCATTTAGGGTTCACAGATGTGAAACCAAGGGATGTTGCAAAAATCACAAATTCCAAGTGAAAAGGCTGCAGGATAAAACTTCATTGTCATGGAAGAGTCCAACTCCAGGTGGAAGAACAGAGAAGATAGATATAATGCAGAAATCAGAAATGAAGGGTGAATTTAGCAGCTTGAATGTCACATAACCTTCATGGATTCGTGTCTGTAAACACTGGTTCTTAACTGCTGGTGCTTGGTTTGAAGGTTGTAGAACCTTTAGAAGGTGGAACCTCACTGAAGGAAGTGGACACTAGGAATGGGCTTTGGGTTTGATAGACAGTCCTACTTCCTGTCTACTCTCCCCCTCCTAACTGCCGATGCAACATGACCAACTGCCTCACACTCCTGAAGCCATGCCTTCCTCGCCATGAGCCAAAATTAACCCTTCCTTTCTTTAAATTTCATTTGTCAAATATTTTGTCACCCTAACAAAAAATGTAGCCAACACAGTAAATATGGATCAGAGCATGCTAAAGTCACGTGGGGGTGGGGGTGTAGTGGAGGTGTTACTGAGCCATGGTGTTAAGTCAAAGAAGAATGTGTAATGGAACCTAGAGTATAGGTGATTAGAACAGTTCAAATACACAGTCAAGACAATAACAAATTTAGGTAGGAGAGATGGCTCAGCAGTTAAGAGCACTGGTTCCTGCAGAAAAACTGAGTTTGCTTCCCAGCAGCCATATGGTGGCTCACAGCTCTCTGTAATACCAGTTCCAGAGAATTAATTTGACCTCATCTTTCAGTTTCCACAGTCACTATACACATGTGGTGTACATACAGATGTGCAGGCAAACACTTGCACACACACACACACACACACACACACACACACACACATCCATATATAAAGAGAGCCAATTTAAGTAAAGTAAACTAAAATTTCCACAAACTTACAAATTTCGTTGTAATGTTTGGCATTTATTTTAGGAAAGTTGTCTTGTGCTTGAGAAACTACAATTCTGAGCAACAGAGTACTTTGTAGACTGATTTCACTAGCTTTGGTGACAGAAGCTGGGTGTGAGTTCTACATACACTGACAATTACATTTACTTTAGTGCAAGTGGTTAAGAGTAAGCACGGATATCTGATGGCCCACCTGATCATAAAATGTGAAGGAACTCATTGTCAATTTAAATTTTACAATCCGTAGACACTACTATCCATATACACCTTTGGTGATAGTCCCTTGGCATTTTCCTAATCAACTCCTTCTGCATTGAGTTATATTACTCAATGTTCTATCCATAACAAACAGAAGTTGTAGATTCTAGCCACATTATCACAGAGTAAAAGTCATCCTGTCTCCTCCCTGCTATGCATAGAAGATACACAGCTCTGTTTAAAATATAGCCATCCCATAATCTTATTTGATTCAGTTCCTGATACACTTACTGGTGGAAAATAGGATTATGCCAATTTTGTTTCTGGGTTTAAAGTACTTTGCAGACTTGTTAAGTTTAGCTGTAAATAATCTCCCTTTGGTATGCCATGTTTAAAAGTTCTTCACCGCAAAAAAAAAAAAAAAAAAAGCGGATGAAGCTTTCACTGTGGCTAATGTGAAGTGAGCAAAGGACAGATTTAAAATTAAGAAGATAGGGGATATAAACAAAAGAGCTTGGCCTTGCTAACCTAAATATAGAAATAAAAATGTGCAATGGAGACTCAGGATTATAGTAGCCATGCTGATTCTATTTTTCATGGAAATAGTTTGCTTCAGATCGATCCAGTCAGAGCATCAGGCTTTCTGTAGAGTATTTTACAGTTCTTTACATCTGAAAATTACGTTCATGCAGATGTTATGTTTCTTATGATGGAGAGTCTTCCAAATGGGGAAAGTGGTTTTCTTTGTGTCAAGTGTAATAAACTCAAAGTAGGAAAGGCAGCCTTGCAGCCTGAAATCCTATTTGCTTGCATTAGGTTGACTTTCTCATATATCTTTCAGCAAGAAAAGCAGATTGTATATACATTTGGTGATGTAGAAATGGAATATTTTTTCAGTGCATGATCACATGGGAACTTCTACTAGATCTTTTTACTGTGCTTTTCTTCTTATTTTTTTTCCTGCTGTGATTTTGGAAGGCTGTATTCTTCTCCTGTTAAAATGATTAGTGCTTTAAGTGCATGAGATCACTTACTGAAATAAAAATCCAGCCAAGCCATATTCTCATACTGTGATCTCATACAGGCTCAGCCTCCTGAAAGGCCCCTTAGGAGAGTTTGCAAAATTGTTCATCCAATTGTATGCAGTCCTAGCACAGAGAGGAAACATATTTGACAAAATCTAGTTTTGTTTTGTTTTGTGGTTTTTTTAAAGGTGGGGAGGCAGATGCCAAAACCAATATAAACCCACATGTGCCTTAATATAGGCTGCTATCTTCCAAAATAATCTCTCTCTGTTGTCCATGTAAAACTCACAGTGCATGAAACAAACACCTGAATCTTTATGTAATCCTCACTGTCTTTACCAAGAGAGATGTAAGGCGTTCAGACTGGAATCTGGCTCTGCACCGACACTTACGGAGCATCTGGGAAAATGACTTCCTCTCAGCTTCACTTGGCCTCAGAGACTTTGGCTTGTTGCTCTTTTGACTTACATGCATTTCAGTTTCCCAATCAGAAAATATAACTAGGAGCAGTCACTCCTGAGCATGACTTCAATTCGAACTAGTTCCAAAATGATCTTGACAAAGAGCGGTAAAATGATTGTTTTTGGCTGTTCTGGAGAGTCAACGCAAAAACCCTGTTGACTTTTTTTTAATGTTCTTTTCCATGGTTATCCCTTCTTTACTTGTCAATTTTAATTTTCGTAAATTTATCTCTATACTATTTTCCCATGTTCTCACTTCCTCCCCCAAATCCTTTCCCAACAAAAAAATGCACTTTTTAAGAATCATTTTTAAATTATTTATTACACACGCATGTCCTCGTCTGTGCATATTTGTGCAGAGATCAGAGGACAACCTCAAGTGTCATTCTCATGCCATCCACCTGTTCTTTTTGAGACAGGGTCTCTCTCTGCTCTAAACTTTACCAAATTGGTTGGGCTGGCTAGACAGTGAATGCCTGGATTCTGTCTCTACCTCATCAACTGGGGTTATATGCAAGCATCACCACACCCATCATTTTTTTAATGTGGTTTCTAGGGGTGGAAGTTAAGACCTTATACTTGCAAAATAATTTATGTCTCCAAACTTAAAACTCACTTTTGAGTGAAGTGAGATTTGGAAAAAGTAAAATGCATAAATCTTAAGTGTGAAATTCCATGAAACTGGATAAAACATGCCCTTGTAACTACTATGTTGAGACAGAATATCTCTAGCACTCAAGAAAATTACTGTGTCCTTTTGTTAACAACTTAGCCTGCTGCAAGAAAGCACTACTTTCATTTTTATTGGCAAAGATCAGCTGTGCTTGCTTTTGAAGTTGTTAAAGAAAAGTACAATATAGGACTGGGGATGGAGTAGAACAATTGTATAATATACATAAGGCCCTACATTCAGTCCCCATCCCTGCAACAAACAATAATGCATGCAATTCCTCTATCTTTTCCAGTTCTAGTTCACTAATTCAATATCTGTGAGATTCACCCATGCTGTTATATGCATCATCTTTCAACATAGAATCAAGGCAGGTAATATTCCAAGGTGTGACTATTCCTAAGGTAGGAATTTACCTCTTATTTTTTAAAATTTCAATTGATCCTAGATTTTTTCAAAGAATAAATTAGCAATGCACAAGGTCTTGGATGCTTCTTTTTGTATATATGTTTTCATTTATCCAAAGGGAAAAGGGAACAAAAATAATTGGTAAGTTTAACTTTGTTAAGATAAATAAATAAATAAATAAATAAACAAACAAACAAATAAATAAATAAATAGACCTACCGAAGTGCTTTCTAAAACCTTCTAAAATTTTACACATTCACTGGAAATGTGTGAAAGTTCTGATTTTTCCACACTTTGGACACTATTACCATTCTTAATCTAGCTATTTTAGTGGCTGGCTGCCAAGGTCTATCACATTCTCGTTGTAAATTTGGTAATAATAAATGAAACTGGCAATGTTTTTATATTCATATTGGCTAGTTATAGACTTTTCAATGTGTGAAGGACTGTTTTGTTCATGTTTGTAGAGGAGAAGTTGAATTTTTAATTGATTTGTTGGTGTTCATATACAGTCTCAATACAAATCCTTTGTTTAAAGACGTACATCTCAAATATTCTGTAGGTAATAATTTTGTGAGTAATAATTTTTCTTTATTGTGATATCTTTTTATAAACAAAAGTTTTAAATTTTATGAAGTCTAAATTTTCACTAATTTAATGTTTTTACTCTTTGTGCTTCTTAAGATCTTGCCTACTTGAAGGTTATTGCTTGTCCAGTAAATAAAATTGTATTATAATATATTCACTTATTTATGGGTTGTCTATAACTGATATGGTAATTGATGTTACTGAATTTAATATTATCTCATTTCCCCCATTTTTTTCTGTTGTCTTTCTCCTTTTTGTTTCCAGTTTTCCCCATTTTGGAGTGAATAGCATCACTCCATTTTTCTTTCCTACTTCATTAGCCATCAACATTGTTGGCTTCATCTTTATGTCTGCTCCAGGCTACAGAGTATACATTCTTTAATTCAGTGGTTCTCAACCCCACTAATGCTGTGACCTTTTAATATAGTTCCTCATGTTATGGTGACCCCAACCATAAAGTTATTTTCTTTGTTACTTCATAACTGTTTACTACTGTTATTAATTGTAATGTGAATATATGATGTGCAGGATATCTGATATGCAACCCCTGTGAAAATGACATTTTTACCCCTGAAGGGTCACAGCCCACAGGTTGAGAATTTATGTTTAGACCCTCTGCTCCCAAAGGAAGGACATAAAATAGTCAATAACAACATGAAAGAGGTTCAGTATCACTTGCCACTTGGAAAATACAAACTAAAACCACAATGAGAAACTGGTATATGTTTACCGGTATGACAAAAGTCAAATAGAAAAGGAATGGTAAATCAATTTGAACAAATGTATGGTATGTGGTTTACAGGAATGAAAAGACAAAGTGAATTTGGAAAATACTTTGACAGTTTCTATGGAGCTAAACATAACCTTATTATACCTCAGCATATATGTGTGCAGCTAACTGAATGTAAGGACAGCAGCAGACTTACAGTCAAGGAGCCACCAGAACAGGTACCTTGAGGGTGATGGAAACTGTCCATATGTAACCATAACTGTAGTTCTGGTTACTCCATTAATATCTTTATTTGATAAAACTCATTGAATTGTATCCTTTGTGATGGATAGATTTCATTATATGCATAATTCTGACTTAAAATATGTACTTCTAAGATTGTAGACTGTTCATCCTAAGGTATTGATTATGCAGCAAAACAACCATACTAACAATAAAGAAAGAAGAATTTCTGAAAACTAGACTTGTGATCTTGGATTACTTTGCCAGGATCAGCAACAAAGTATGCTCAAGTTCTACTGTTTTAAAGGTATGTGAATTTTAACAGAGTGTGGGTAAGTTGGGTACAGGTATAAGTCTACATAAGTACATGCTTGTGGTTGACATAGAGGCTTACTGATGAAATGTCAGAGGTATCAGAGAGTCCATGAAGAGAGTCAGAGCTACACCTGGCACAGAGGAGACATTGCCATCAGGTGGCCACAGATCTGGCAGGAGAGAGAGTTACTTTTTTTTTTTTATCACTGTGGACCTTCTCTGCTCCTGGGTGGTCTCTGTTTATACAATAATCCATTGTACAGTGTTAATGTATGGCATATGTGAGAACCTTTCCGTAGGAAGGGATGTGGTTTAGATTTGTGACTAGAAGCAAATTATTTAGTGATATCTTGCAGAAGTCACACATTTGAAGCTCCCATAGTCTTACAGCAATAGATCACATCTATAAATAGTTTGACAATGGTCAGTGTTTTCACTAAATACAATCAAATGGCAAACAAATGTGTGGATAACAGGGAAGTTGCATATGGGAACCCATAGCAGTTATGATAGCATGTACGAGACACGTATAATCACAAGGAGGATGAAATTTCAGCAGAGAGGGTGTGGGCATGAAGTCTGAACCCTGTCTGAAGAGCTACTGGCTATTGATGATATCTGCTGGGAAAGGGTTTTCATAAGAGGGCAAATGTTTTGGTGGGTGGGAAAAGGAGATGGAACTGAGATAAGGTGGGACTAGGGGAATGACCATGACCAAAATATAGTGTATAAAAATTTCAAAGAACTAATAAAAATGAGAGAGAAAGGGGGAACTTACATTGTATAGACATCATCAAGATCCAATCAAATTCCAGAATGCTAAGAGGGGAAGAATATTAATGAATTTGCCACTGAACCTATTGTTGCTGGAGAATTTCTCTCCAGCTCCCACCACCAAGTCCCGCCAGTCTCAGAGCCCATTTATAAAATAAACACATAGACTCTTACATTATTTAAACTGCTTGGCCATTAGCTCAGGCCTGTTATTGTCTAGCTCTTACTCTTATATTTAGCCCATTTCTATTAATCTTTACTTTGCCACATGGCTCATGGCTTACTGGTACCTTACATCTTCCTTGTCCTGATGGCGGCTGGCAGTGTCTCCCTCTCAGCCTTCCACTTCCCAGAATTCTTTTCCTTGTTCCGCCTATACTTCCTGCCTAGCCAATGGCCAATCAGTGATTTATTTACTGACCAATCAGCAACACATTTGACATACAGACCATCCCACAGCACTTCCCCTTTTCTTTTCTTAAAAAGGAAGGTTTTAATTTTAACATAGTAAAATTACATATAACAAAACAATTATCAAGCAAGAATTACAGTTACATATTAAAGAAGAGATCCTATCTATCTTATATTTGTAAGTTTAAGGTTTTATATCTAACTTATCTTTTATTATAACTAAGGAAAATTGTAAGTATCTAGTCTTTAACCATATCAAAGACCTCAGAAGGATATACTACTACCTGAGAAATGGAGAAGGATATAAGCAATTTTTAGGAGTCTTGTAGGGTAGACAGAGACAGCTGGCAGCCTGGACAGTCATTCAAAGTTCTCTTGTAAGGTTGGGGCATCTGTCTTCAGCCCACAGGCCTAGAGTCTCTTATTCATTTTTCTCTGTGTCCTGTAGAATGTCTGGCAGTTTTCTCTGCAAAGCAGGAACCTGAAGGACCATTTTGTCAAGCAAAGTTCAGTGGTCACCTTTGTATGGGTCCTGTATGTCCAGTTGATCAGACAGTCCAGGCAAGAACAGTTTCTTGCCCAAATGGCTATTTTTGTCAAGGTGAAGATAAACTCCATATGGAGTGTCTTCGATGCCCATCCTCCTCTCTGAAGTAAATCGGTGCTGTCAGGAGCAGACATGTCTCACTGTCCAGAAAGTCTAAATTTTTAAAACATTTTAAATGCCATATTCTGTAGGTCTTTGAAGTGTTTGAAGACTACCTATCTATCTGAAATATATCTATGTATACCTAGAAGACTTAACTAACATGGCTACAAATATTATCATAGATGACTAACTATTAATCTATTTTTTAATTATCCATTACAATTTTAAATGAGTTACATAAACATAATACCTCAAACAAGAATAGAAATATATATACAGTATAACAAAATTAAGTTTAAATTTGTATCAATAAACTAAAATCTGTAGCAATGTAAAACATTTTAAACAAGTTGTTACTCTTTAAAAGTAGGTTCATTAATCTACCCTTTCATCCTATCATATCTAAACTATCCCCTTTTTTTCTTTAGAAAGAGATTGTATTTATAATCAACCTGATTTAAATAAAAATATTGTTTTTTCTCTGTCCCACACCAGAGGGCTCTTCTGATTTGGGACATAAGAATCTCTTAACCATTTTTTTTTTTTTGAGCAATATGTCTGGGTTTAGAGGGGGAGTGAGCCAATTCCATCTCTAAAGCCAGCTTGGTATATTTGGGAATTTGGGCGTAGCTTCTCTTACTACTTCCTGTTGGAGGGGGACGCTGTATCTTCTGGAGACAGAAAGAAAATTTTAGGATCATGGAGTAGTCCGTGAGGCTGTATATCTGAGCCAGTTGACTTGAAACCATTCTGGATGTTGAATCATCTGGGCCATGGTGTCACTGGAGACCTTTCAGGGGGTCTGGGCTGGTCAAACCTGATGTATCTTAATCTGGAACAAATCCATAGTCTCTGGCTTTCTGTGGAAACAAAAGCAGAGACTCTTTTCCAAAGCAACCTATCCTTATATCCAAATTTTGAAGTCAAGGTACCTTTAAAATATACATTTTGGCATAACTCAACAGCTTTTACAATCAAATGTTTTTCTGCAGTTACGAATATCAAAGAGAACATAATCCAGATTCTCTGTGTGGTAGTCATCTTTACGTGGCTTATTTTTTTATATTAGCTTGAGCCTATTCCTCTTAAACTGCAGCCTTCTAAGCCTGAAACGGCGCAGTGGCTGCTGGCTCCGCCCACTTCAGCTTCCCAACATGGCGGCGGTCCGCTTTCCGCCAGCTCTGGGAGCCATGACTCTCAGAAATAGTGGGTCTACACTTTTATCAAAGTAGCGTGTAGCCCAGAAACCTCTTTTTTTGTTTTGTATTAGCAAAGGCTAAATTCACCACACAGTTTAATGTGCTACTTGCAGAGGCCTCATTCCCACCATATTGCAGGTCGAGAGCGCATGCTAGGAACCCGCCAGTAGCTCAAACCGGCAGCTGCCGCTTATTTGAGAGAGACAATTAGGAAGCTGTTTTTAGGTCCGTTTTAGAATCTTTTTTCTAAGTTTTTAGGTGGAAACTCTTGCCACCACGTTGGATGCCATTTGTTGCTGGAGAATTTCTCTCCAGCTCCCACCACCAAGTCCCGCCAGTCTCAGAGCCCATTTATAAAATAAACACATAGACTCTTACATTATTTAAACTGCTTGGCCATTAGCTCAGGCCTGTTATTGTCTAGCTCTTACTCTTATATTTAGCCCATTTCTATTAATCTTTACTTTGCCACATGGCTCATGGCTTACTGGTACCTTACATCTTCCTTGTCCTGATGGCGGCTGGCAGTGTCTCCCTCTCAGCCTTCCACTTCCCAGAATTCTTTTCCTTGTTCCGCCTATACTTCCTGCCTAGCCAATGGCCAATCAGTGATTTATTTACTGACCAATCAGCAACACATTTGACATACAGACCATCCCACAGCAACCTATAGCTCATGCTAGAGTTGGGGTTAGAATTTTAGTTGGGCTAGAATTTTTCTAACCTTAGTATAATGTTCATCGTGCTCTACTTACAATATGATATACAATAACAAAAACACTGTGGTGATCTGAAACATCTAGGAGTTGTGGATGTGCTCTACAGTACTGAGTACTAGCTAGTTTGGTGCAGTCTGTATCACAGGCAATAAAGGAGGATTATGAAAATAAACCTGCTTCCAACAAGGGCGCTGAAAGCATATTCAAACATGGCTGCCTCTTTATTCTCAACTTTCATGAACTAAATTTTCACCTCACTCTGAACCCTCTCTTAGGGTTTAGCGAGGTGCTTCACTACACCAAACCTACCTAACTTCTTTATTATAAGCATGGAAACCCCTTACTCATGCTCTGGTAGAGACAGAATTACAACACGAGAGTCACTAGAACAGGCTCTCTGAGATGTCTGAAACAGAATTTTTAAGAGCTAACTATTAAAATAGAATTATAATTTATTTTTTTAGCTTAGAGCAAATATAGCTGTTAGATAACATTGCTGTTAATATAACTCTTGTTTCCAACTTGGTGCCTTCAACTTGAGAGCTGTAAACAGTCAACTTCCTAAAGCAGAGGTTCTCAATCTGTGAGTCAGAACCCCTTTGGGTGTCAAATGATCATTTTACAAGGGTCACCTAAGATCATCTGAAAACACAGATGCTTAAATTATGATTCATATAAGTTGCAAAATTACAATTATGAAGTAGCAACAAAAATAATTTTATGGTTGGGTTTCACAACATGAGAAACCATATTACAGGGTCACAGCATTAGGAAGGCTGAGGACCACTGTCCTAATGGGAGAGGGGAAGGACAATGGATGCAAATCTATTATGCTTAAAGAAATATAGCTAAAATCCTTGCAAATGTATCTGGAAAACTGTGGATTTTGGGTCAGGGTCAAGATGTAAGAAAATTATTATCAGACAGTTACTTTTCCTGTGCCTTACCCAGGTCCTGCTGTTTCCTGAGTTTAGCAATTAAAACACCAATTCACTACTGAATTATAATAGGTTCAGGGGAGGCTCACATACATACAATGACGTGAAGATACTACAGTTGTTGAGAGGCAATAGTTTATGAATTGCTATAAGTATTTCTTGGCAACACTTTCAGATTATTACTCCATTGCCTATGTTACTATATATCTTTATTACAAATGAAAACAGAAAAAAATAGGTTTTAGCTTCTCTGTATGAGAAATTTCAGATCATGATGCCAAGTGTGCTGGCATCACTGACCTCCAAGCTCTTCATGACCTCTCTCTAGTCATGTGACCCCTGTCCCCACACTGTGACTTTTCCTATAGATCCTTTATCCTGATCACATGATTTAACTCAGGACAACTCTTTAATTATCACACTCACATTACCTTTTTGCTTGCTAATAAGATTTGTTTTTCCTCTTTGTACCAAAAGCTTAAAATTCTGGTAAATGGCAGGTGCTCAGAGTATATTTATTTGTTGAATGCATGAGCAATATACTGATAGACAGGCCTGGCAGATGCACAAGGCACAGGTTAGGATGCACAGATGAATTTTTGCTTAGTTGTGTGTGTTTTTTTCCTCAGAAATAGAAAACACAAAAGTATATTAATCCTTCCATCATGAGCATTTGACATGTGTCACATTCTGCATAGCTGAGAAAGCATGTTTAGGAAAATGAATTTATTGTCAAATAAAATTTCAGTTCTTGTACACTTGCTCAAGTTTAACTATAAGAGAAAAGCCAATGAAGCTGATTTTCTGGAAGTGGATTCGTTTCTCAAGAGATGAATGAAAGGGTGAGGCTGCTGCAGTGGGATTCTGAGGTCTGACAGTCCTACAGGCAAGCCTAAGAAAGTTGTAGACATGTTTTCCTTCTTTCAACTCCAGCGTATAGTAGGTAAGGCAGCCAGAGACTTTGATCTCAGTGGAAGTACTTTAAGGCATGCTCCCTCAAAATCTAGCTCAACCTCTTCTCTTTGACCTTCTAAATTATTCAACCCTGTTCTATTGGTATAAGGAAATTAAACTATTGGCATTTTTTTAATAAAAAGAATAGATAAACTTAAACAAAATTGTGATCTAGTATTGTTATCACCATACATTGAGATCAAGCATAGGATGACTTAAAGGGGAGTAATGATTTCTTGAAAAGAAAATCAAAACAACCTATCAACCAACCAAACAAACAAACAAATAAAAATGATATCATCAAACCCCTTTACCAATGGGTAAAACATCTGTTTGCCCATTCTGACAAATTCTTAGAAATATTCTTTGTAGTTTCCAAACAATCCCAGTTTGAACAGTAACTTGGTATCAACTTACTTATGATCTGTAAATACTTGTTCCTCAGAAAATTCAGACACCTCAAAATATAAGTAATGACAAAATATATTTCTTCATGTTGATTTTGTTGGTTTTGTTTGTTGCTTTTCAGTATTGTCTGGAAAAAAAAAATGCCCTGAAATCTCAAGTAACAACCCAAGCTCTTCCCTGTATATTTTATTGTGATTGCCATAATTACCTTCAGCTGTCAACTGGACACAAACTTAGAGTCACCTCAGAAGACTGAAACTCAGCTGAACAATTGCCCAAATCAGACTTCCCTGTGGCCAAGTCTGTGGGTGGTAGCATCCCTAATCAGGTAAGTAACTGAACGTGAGCCTGGGAGCAAACCAGAGAAGAGTGTTACCATTCCCACTTCCTTGTTTTGTGTTTCAAATTCCTATGCTGTTAGAGTCTCCTTCCCTTGACTTCTCTCAATAATGGCTTGCGACCTAGGAGTTCTAAGGTGAAAGAAACTCTTTTCTTCCTGAGTTGTCTTTGGTCATGGTGTTTATCACATCAACGAAACACAAAATAGAACACAAGTGGTTTCTCCATAGGTAGCCTAGGCTGCCCTCAAATTCATTTTACAGATCAGAAAATTGAAGCATTGAGGGAAAACTTTCAGTAAACAACAGAACTGAAGTTTTAGCCAGGTATGATATTGAGATTGAACCACATCAAAGCCCTGTCTACAATGTTGCCTTCCTCTAACAACGTATTTCATGTCTTATACAACACATGTTTACTGCCTTACAGTGTAGAAGCCAGAAGTTAGACATGAATTTGCCTTGGGCTAAGAGCAAGATGGTGGCAAGGCTGGTTCCTCTCATACTCCTAGACCAAGAGAAGTGGAGTATTACTGAGATGATCGTGACCATGTTATTTTCGGGAAGCTTTTAAGATTGTAGAAGTGCTTGAAACTTTGGGACTCAGAATTTAAACCATTAAATTCTCAGGGCTAATAAGCTGTTCTGTGAGAGCCTAAAAGATAAGAATCCTGAGAGTAATGCAGACAACGTGCAGAGAGATGCAAACAATGGGTACATGGTTTGTGAAGTTTCAAAGGAGGTTTGAGAGTCCCTCAAAGACTCTACTATGCTACCGGTGTCATATATTTGAATTAAGATTCTGTGGAAGTGAAACCATTTTTGCTTTAATGAGACAATGAAAGTTGGTCAGCTAGGACTGAGAAGTCATTTGTCATTAATAACAGACCAGTGTCATTAAGGAAAATTCTTCTGGAAAGTATTTTCTTGGGTTCAGCATACAAAAGCTGTGGTCAAAGGAGCCAAGGTTGCATCTCAAGCAGCAGACAAACTTGGCAATACTTATGAGTCTTCTACATGATGCTTGGGTTTTAAAGCACGAAAGATGCAAGATTGTGGGGTTCATAGAGAAGAGCTGAAGTCTGCCTCCCTGTGGCAGGGCTGCAGTTACCAAGGATAGACAAGGAGGGGCCATTGGTGAAGGTATAGGCTCAGTAGAAGTGGAGACCCCCAAGAGATGCCAGAACTGTGGAACACTAGCCAAGGACAGCAGCAGGTATGGATTAGAGCTGGCCTGAACCTCCAAGAAAAGCTGCATTTTCTCACAGATGGCAGAACCAAAGAAATTGGACTGCCCAAACCCTTTGGAACCCAAAAAATCACGACTAAGTCCTATGTGTCAGATATTGAGCTATAGGAGTTTGGAACTACACTGCTAGAGTTTGGTTTTGCTTCAGTGTGATTATTTTTATGCCTTGATGTTTCCTTTATGGAATGAAGAAAAAAAAACATGTAACTTACTTCTGATTTTATAGGAGCCCATAGTTGAGAGTTCCTGAAGATTTAAAAAGGGTTTTTCGGTTTGGGGGTTTTGTTGCTGTTGCTGTTTATTTTTTTAATTAATTAAGTAAGTAAGTAATTTTTTGCTTGAGGATATAGTGATATTCACAATATAGAGAACTAAACTGAGCATGGTAGCTTATACTTACAATCCCTGTGAGAAGGAATGTCAGGGTTCAGTGTTGGGGTTCAGCCCCAATCTATGGAAGGATTCCTTGAAGGGGGTAGTGAGAAATTGAGAAATGCTAGGTAGAAATACAGATGAATAAAAAAGATAGAGACACATGATAGCTTCCAAAGGGCCCTGGGTCAATACCTAGCAGCCTCAAGTTTATTTCTAATGGGCTTTTTATACACTAGCAAAGAGAGAGGCAAAAGACCTCCCACTTTCAAGATCAAAGCACAGTGCACAACCAAGTACAGATCCTTCAAAACACCTGGTAAACATGCCCCATGGCAAAACATCTTGTGATTAGGCTTTGAAGTATAAGACACCTGGTAATCATGCCTTTGTACCATATTATGCAGCCTTGGAGAGCAACATGAACTCTGACTCTCTGACCTTGAGTCAAACCACAAGTTGGAATCTTTGTGGGCTCCCACAAAGGAAGCAGATTCAAAATCATCCTTGGATAAGTAGTAAGATAGAGGGTAGCCTGGGATATGTGAGTAGTACAATCTCTAGGCAGATAGACCTCAGTTGTTTAGGAATGGTATCTGAACATGAGTATGAGAACTAGCCAATAGGCAGCCTTCTTTGCTCTTCTTCCATTGGTTTCTGCTTCAAACTCAAGCCTTGAGTTCCCTGTCTTGGCTTCCCTTGTCAATTGACTGTAAAGTGTAAATTAAAATAATTCATTTTCTCTCAAAGTTGGCTTTGGTCATGGTGTTTTTCATAGCAACAGGAAAATAAAAATTATTTGTCCTATGTGACATTAGAAAGAAGCTGACAAAGGCATGTTTCCAGGAAGATATGGAAAAGCAAATGTAAAACATTGATAGCAATCATAAATAGAATGGCATTGTCAGAACATAACTGGTCACAAAACAGCTTGGAGATATATTCCTTTAGTTTTCTATATTTTACATTATTTTTAATTTTTCCATTTTAGTAGTCTCATGTATCCCAGGCTACTATGTAGTTGAGGATGACCTTGAATCTGCTTCCTTTGAGCAAGGATTACAGGCCTAAGCTTCCATGTCTAGCACGCTTCCTGTATTGTGAATCCTTCCTCAAGATAGGAGTCTACAGCGCAGTCTTTGAAGAATTTATTTTTCACTATGGAATGTTCTAGACTATGTCTCTGTATTGTAAGTGGTACTTTGTGTTAAGATATTTGAATAGAAATAAAACAAACACCCTGTCCCAGAAATACTTCAGAAAAATCTTTCCAGACAAAAGTATTTCACATCTGTAACATCTCAAAGAGATATAGAAATGATAGAATGAAGGGTAGATTATTGAATCTACCCTGAAAAGAAAAGAGATGATATAGATATGATATAGATAAAAAGATAGATTGTGGAATCTACTTTTAAAAGACAACTACTAGTTTTAAATACTTTACATTGGACTGGATTTTTATATATTGTATACAAATTATATATATTGAGATTAATATTGTTAGAAAATGCTGTATGTATATTTCTAATCTTGTTCAGGATATTGCACCTATACAGTTCATTTAACAATGTAATGCAATTGCTAATTCTTGAAAGTTATTATTATCAACTATTAGGATGTAAAGAAATGAAAGTTAGTAGTTAGACATTACAATGAAACTTATAGTCATATTAGGTATGTTTTCAGGGTCCAGCAGAGATATATTCGATAGACAGGTCATCTTCAAACCCTTCAGGTATCTACAGAATATGGCATTTAAAATGTTTTAATAACTTAATTTTTTTTCTTTTTTTATGACTATGAGACATGTCGGCTCCTGGCAGCACCAGTCTATTTCAGAGAAGATATGGGCATTGAAGAAACTGCATATAGAATTAACGTTCACTGTGGCAAAAGTTAGCCACTGGGCAGCAAAGTGCCCTCACATCAACCGCTGACAGTATGCTATCCAAAATGGACAAACAGGACACAAAACAAGGGACTACCAATCCTTGCCAGAATAAGTGTGGTTGCAGGTTTTGCATCCTCTAAGGCCAGGACAATATGGCACCATCACTGAAGTGGCTTTGCAATCCAGAAAAGGTACAGTGTCCCTTTCTTCAAAGGCAGCTGAACAGGCAATGAACCAATGACTTCTGGTGAGCAGTAGAACAGTAGCTGGAACAGTTATTCTTGAAAGAATAACTAGGTTGACAGAGTCTAACCTCTCAATGGTAGACTGGCATTTAACAAAGGAGATGAAGTCATCCATAAACCAAGAAAAATGGGATGCTGAGATGAAGCCACCCATAAGCTGAGAAGAATGGGATGTGGAGAAGAATGGGACACTAAGATGAAGCCTTTTACAAGCTGAGAAGAATAGGCATCCAAATTCCAAAAACACCAGCAATTTCCAGAATTTAAAATCTTGAATAATGACAGGACACTGGAGGAATTCAGGTTTATCTGGTACATGGAATACTCATACTGAAATCAATGTCAGGCTGTAGGCCTTGTGTACATCCTACTTCACCAATGAGTTTGTCAGATACACTAAGCCTGTAGGCCAAAGATGATGCCCCCAATGTGCAGAGAAACCTCAGGTGACTGTCCAGGTAGCTAGCTGTTTCTGTCAAATCACCTTTTTTTGGAAGTTGCTTGTTTGCACTTCCTGTTTTTACTAGGTAATATTATTTCCTTCTTGGGTCTCTGAGGGAGTTGAAGATTAGATAATTGTAGTAACAATTTTCCTTGTTAAGAAATTCAGAAAAGAAACTCACTAAGAGGTGTTAAGTGTATAATTTTGAAAAACATCATAAGATAGTTTTCTGTTGGTAATACAAGTTAGGATAGAAAGTGAATTTGGTACATTTTGGACTCACCAAAATAGAAAAGGTAATGGAATATTTTCTCTGAATTTTTCAAATACAAATGGACTAGACATTGTCAATGTATTTATTGTATGTAGTTATTGTACTTATTTTATATAGTTTTTCTTATATTAGTTATAACTTTTATTTTTATTAGACAAAAAAAAGGGAAATGCGGTGATGTTTTATTTGTGCTGAAATGTGATATTTTATTTGTATGTTAATAAAGTTTGCCTGGAGATCAGAGGAAATAGCAAGCCATTTTAAGTAAACACAAAAGTCAGGCAGGGGTAGCACACTCCCTTAATCTTATCATTTAGTAGGCAGGGCCTCTGTGTGTTCAAGGCCATACTAGAGAACAGAGACAAGTGTGATGACATACAGCTTTAATCCCAGTACCAACCATAGAGACCTGGAGGTCTGTACAGACAGGCAGTGACAAGGAAGTGAGGTAGCTGAGCCAATGAGTGGGCAGAACAGCAAGGCAATAAGTGCTCAGGTTAGACAGGAGGTAGCTGACTGGGAAGATGTGGTGTGGTGAGGTAAGGTTAGCTAGTGGCTATTCCTATTTCCCTGATCTCTAAGGCTTTCACACCTATATTTGGCTCTGGTTTTTTTTTATTTAATAAGAATGCTTAGAAATTTGACTACAGTTTTCAATGCTTCTGTGTTTGATTTAGATATTTATACAAACTGAAAAAGATGTTAGAGCAGACAATCCAAAATTTTAAATAATTAATAAAAGCAAAACTAAAAAATAAGAAACAGTGGAGATTTCATGTGCTTAACTTTGAATAAAACTTCATGCATAAATGGCCATCTAAATGGAAAGACAGAGACAATAGTTAGGTAAGAGATGAAGGACAAAAAAAATATAAGGAAATATATGCAGGACAATGTCAAGAAGAAATCCATTACTTGTATGCTTACCTAAAAATTAACTGTAAAAAAATGGGAGGGGAGACTGATATTTATTATGGAAATTCACTGGATGGATTGAAGTAGATTAAAGGACTCTGGGGTAAGACCTTCAGGTGTACAGTGCAATCCAGCAGAACAACAAAACAACAGTTGGATTTTTAGCCATGTGCTCTAATACCTGGCTTGTTAGTCAAGGTTAACAAGCAGGGTTCAAAATCATAAGAAAACTCACCCCAAATTATCAGGATTCACTTCTTTGTTGCCTGAGATCCCATAGGCTTCAAAGTATTTCTCATAGACAAGAAGTGGCCTCAGATTTCTACACATTTCAGAATACGGCTAGTTACTGAAATTGACATGAAATAGACAAAACACTTGAGCTTGTTGCTCTATCAAATTTTATTTTCAAAATAGCTTCTTTTTGTAATTTCTCATATTTTCAGAAACATTTGTGTAACTTTTTTCTCTTCACTTACACACATCTAAAAGGATTTTTATGTTACAGTTAAATATGGGATCTAGAGAGTTTAAGTTTAGAACTTGGGAATGAAGAGTAGAATATTTTTATTAAAGGAGTAAGTGATTCAGGATTTATCTCCGTGTAATCTGAGCCTATTCCTAAATTGAGAGTTTGTTAGCCAACTTCAGTGATTTGGTTTTGGAGACAAGGTCTCACTATCTAACCCAGTCTGCCTCCAGTTTTCAACTGAATACTCTTGTTCTCAGAGTACAAGTATATGCTACCTTTAACACTCCCTCAGTATTTTGCCCTATCAAATATTTGATGTTTATAGGGTCATTTGATTATTGAGCATGTTTCTACTGTCCAGGCTCTGGTACTTGAATACTTGATTCCCAGTCAATGGTGCTGTTGAACAGCCTCACACCACTTCTGGTTTGCTCTCTGTGCTTTTTGAATGCATTTGAAAATCTGAGTTCTTAGCTTCCTCCTCATGCTACCATGCTGTCCACTAGCTACCATAGCACTGCTGTGGTGAACCCTTCCATAAGTCACTGTTGATGATAGCATGTTATCACAACTAATAAAGATGCTGGTACCCAGAACACAGGTTGCTGTGAATAACCTGACCATGTTAGTTTTGGAGGAATATGGAATATTTTGGAACTTTGGAGTGGAAAAGTGGTTGAATGGTATGAGCAGAGCTTAAATCCCATTCTAATGGGAGCCTGGATGACTGGAGTGTTGAGACAAATGCAGACTGTGGAGGCCTGGCTCAAGAGGCTTTTAGAGGGAAATAATATTAGAAACTAACCTAGAGCCCATTTGTGATATTTTGTCAAAAATGTTTGCTTTCTTCTAGTGTCCAGAGAACTTTCCTGAGGCTATATTAAAAAGTAATGGACTAAACTTGGGGGGGAGAGGAATTTCAATAATTATGACTCAGTGGCATTGTTGCTATTGATAATTAGTTTCCATGTATATAATAAAAAAAGCAAGTGGGCAGGAAAAACATACAAAATGTAAATGTTGGAAAGAAAACCAAATGAACACTAGGGAACCTGGAACATGAATCTTAAATGGTCTTATAATAAAAAAAAAACCCAGAGCCAGATATTGGTGTGAAAGCTGAAAGATCAGAGTAACAGAACAGCAAGCCACTAGCTTACCTCTATGAAATCCTTAGCCTCAAGAGAATGAGCTCCTGTTTTCTCACACCTTATATACCTTTCTGTGTCCTGCCATATTACTTCCTGGGATTAAAGGCATGTGTCACCACAGCCTGGTTCTGTTTCTCTCATGTAGCCCAGCGTGACCTTGAACTCACAGAGATCCAGATGGATCTCTGCTTCTAAGTGATAGGATTAAGGGTGTATAGCACCACTGCCTGACTTCTATGTCTAATTTAGTGGCTGGCTCTGTCCTCTGTTCCCCAGACATGCTTTATTGGCATACACAATATATCACCACATTTCCCCTTTTTTGTCTAAAATAATAAAAGAAGGTTATAACTAATATAACCAAAACTATATACAATAAGTACAATACGTATATACAATATACACAAACAAGAAATGCATTAACAATATCCAGTCCATTAACATTTGACAAATTCAGAGAAAATACTCCATTATCTATCTTTGTGAATCCAAGGAATTGTATCTAATTCACCCTCTATCCTAATTTGCATTACCAACTCAAAACTATCTTTTGATTATCTTTCAAATTTATACACTTCACACCTCTGTGGTGTGTTTCTTTTCTGAATTTGTTAACAAAGAAAACTATAACTATCTTATCTTCAATTTCCTCAGAGACCTGAGAAGGAAATAATATTACCTAAGTAAGCAAGAAGTGCAAACAAGCAACTTCCAAAAAATGTGAGAAATGACAGAAACAGCTGGCTGCCTGGACAGTCACCCAAGATTTCTTTGCAATGTTGGGGCATCCATCTTAGGCCTACAGGCCTAGCATATTTGACAGACTCATATGTGAAGCAGGATTTTCTATAGGGCCTTCCTACTTTGTCTTGGCAAGGATCTCAGTTCTTTCTTTGTGTCCTGCTTGTCCATTTTGGACAATATAGTGTCAGCAGTCGAGGTAAAGGCACTTCCTTGCCCAGTGGCTAACTTGCTACAATGAAAGTAAACTCCATACGGAGTTTCTTCAATGCCTATCATCTTCCCTGATATAGATCGGTACTACCAGGAGCAGACATGTCTCATTGTCATAAAAAGAGAAAATTTTATGTTATTAAAACATCTTAAATGCCATATTCTATAGATCTCTGATGTGTTTGAATATAACCTAAAATATATTTCGGTTTAACCTTGAAAATATACCTACTATGAATACAAGTTTTGTTCTAATGACTATTAACTTGCATTCCTTATATCCTAATTAGTTGGTAATAATAACTTTCAGGCACTACCAATTTGCATTACATTGTTAAATGAAGTGTATAGGTACAATACCTTGAACAACAATATATATATTCTTCCCAAGAAGACAATATCTTCACAGCAACATCTTCTCCCCATGATTTACTTTGCCAAACTTCTCCAAACCGACCTTTGCTAGTGCTTTCTTGTAACACAATGGTCCTGGCAATTGTTCTCTGAACAAGCAGCAGTAAACCCTCTGTGCCCAGGAGCAGTGTCACTGCCACCACCGACACGATGAGAACCAGCTGGCAACTCAGAGCAGCAGCCGCAAATCCTACCGGTGTGTGCCACCACAACTGGCTGCATACAACTCAGGCCTCAGCTGGGGACTGCAAGGCTACAGGCAAGCAGTTTTTTCATGAATTCATGCCACAAATGTTGAGGATCAGAGAACAGAGCCAGCCACTAAATTAGACATAGAGATCAGACAGTGGTGGCACACACCCTTAATCTTATTACTCAGGAGGCAGAGATACATCTAGATCTCTGTGAGTTCATAACCACACTGGACTATATGAGAGAAACAGAACCAGGCAATGGTGACACTAATCCCAGGAAGTAATATGGCATGACAAAGAAAGGTATATAAGACGTGAGGAAACAAGAACTCACTCTCTTGAAGATGAGGATTTCATAGAGGTAAGAACATGGCTGGCTTGTTCTGTTTCTCTGATCTTTCAGCTTTCACCCCAATATCTGGCTCTGGGTTTGTTGTTGTTGTTGTTAATAAGACCATTTAGCAATTCATGTTACAAGACAGTTAATGTCTCACAGCAATTTTTGAAAATTATTGAGTTTATAATTGATCTCTCCTGATTTATATTTCCCGTGGGTACATTTTCTGTAAACCTATCTTATATTCTAGGTAATTAATACAACCTTGTCTTTGTAATTTTTCAGGTGCAATTTATAATCCCCAATAAGGCAAAATTTACTTTACTTCATCAAATTTGTTTTTTTCCTGAGGTATCTGCATCTGAATCAACTAGTAAGATATCATCCACATAATGGTAAATTATAGATTGAGGAAGCTGTTCATAAAGTATCTCCAATGCCATTGTACAAAATATTGACACAAGGTGGGGCCATTTAAAATCACTTATGTAAAAACTTGCCACCGATAACTTTTAGCAGGCTAGGGATTATTAAAAGTAAGCATTGTGAAGGCAAATTTTTCTCTATCTTGTTCTTACAAAGGTATAGTTAAAAAGCAGTCTTTTAAATTGATCAACATAATAGACCATCCTTTAGGTAATAAATAAGGCAAGAAAATTCCAGGCTGTAAAGAGCCTATTGGCTGTAACACCTTATTATTAGCTCTTAAATCTATTACCATTCTCCATTTTTCAGGGTTTTGTTTTTTAATGAGAAATATAGGAGCACTCTACGAGTGGTCGATTCTTCAATATGTTGAGCAGGTAGCTGCTCCTGTGTAGCTGTTCTAGTGCCTATAATTTTTCTTCTCAAAGACCGTTGTTCCACCCACACAAGTTTGCCAGTTAGCTATTTTAAGGACAAGACTGTCGGTACCTTTGAAAGACCAACAGTTATTGTGCCGTGCTGATGTGCAACCTGAAAGGCCGGTTACTATTCTTGATAATATCTTTTTTTTTTAAATTTTTATTTTGCAATACAATTCAGTTCTACATATCAGCCACAGATTCCCTTGTTCTCCCCCCTCCCCTCCCTCACCTTCCCCCCAGCCCGCCCCCCATTCCAATCTCCTCCAGGGCAAAGCCTTCCCCACAGACTGAGATCAACCTGGTGGACTCAGTCCAGGTAGGTCCAGTCCCCTCCTCCCAGGCCGAGCCAAGGGACCCTGCATAGGCCCCAGGTTTCAAACAGCCGACTCATGCAGTGAGCACAGGACCCGGTGCCACTGCCTGGATGCCTCCCAAACAGATCAGGCCAATCAACTGTCTCACCCACTCAGAGGGCCTGATCCAGTTGGTGACCCCTCAGCTATTGGTTCATATTTCATGTGTTTCCATTTGTTTGGCTATTTGTCTCTGTGCTTTATCCGACCTTGGTCTCAACAATTCTCGCTCATATAAACCCTCCTCATTCTCGTTAATTGGACTCCCAGAGATCCACTTGGGGCCTAGTCATGGATCTCTGCATCCAGATCCCTCAGTAGTTGGATGAGGTTTCTAGCACGACAATTAGGGTGTTTGGCCATCCCATCACCAGAGTAGGTCAGTTCGGACTGTCTCTCGACCATTGCCAGCAGTCTGTTGTGGGGGTATCTTTGTGGATTTCTGTGGGCCTCTCTAGCACTTTGTTTCTTCCTATTCTCATGTGGTCTTCATTTACCATGGTCTCCTATTCCTTGTTCTCCCTCTCTGTTGTTGATCCAGCTGGGATCTGCCACTCACCCAAGCTCTCTTTCCCTCGACACTCGCCCTTCACTACCCCCACTCATGTCCAGGCTGTTCATGTAGATCTCATTCCATTTCTCTGTCATTGGGCGATCCCTGTGTCTTTCTTGGGGTCCTGTTTTCCATGTAGCCTGCCTGGTGATGTGAGTAGCAGTCCAGTCATCCTTGTTCCACATCTAGTATCCTGTTATGAGTGAGTACATACCATGTTTGTCTTTCTGAGTCTGGGATACCTCACTCAGGATGATTTTTTCTAGATCCATCCATTTGTCTGCAAACCTCATGATGTCATTGTTTTTCTCTGCTGAGTAGTATTCCATTGTGTATATGTACCACATTTTGTTTATCCATTCTTCAGTTGAAGGGCATCTAGGTTGTTTCCATGTTCTGGCTATTACAAACAACGCTGATATGAACATAGCTGAACAAGTGCTCTTGTGGTGTGGTTGAGCATTCCTTGGGTATATGCCCAAGAGTGGTATAGCTGGATCTTGGGGGAGATGGATTCCCAATTTTCTAAGAAATCACCATATTGATTTCCAAAGTGGTTGTACAAGCTTGCATTCCCACCAGCAGTGGAGGAGAGTTCCCCTAGCTCCACATCCTCTCCAGCATAAGGTGTCTTCAGTGTTTTTGATCTTAGCCATTCTGACAGGCGTAAGGTGGTATCTCAGAGTTGTTTTGATTTGCATTTCCCTGATGATTAGGGATGTTGAGCAATTCCTTAAATGTCTTTCAGCCATTTGAGTTTCCTCTGTTGAGAATTCTCTGTTTAGTTCTATAGCCCATTTCTTAATTGGACTGTTGGGCATTTTGATGTCTAATTTCTTGAGTTCCTTATATATTCTGGATATCAGTCCTCTGTCAGATGTGGGATTGGTGAAGATCTTTTCCCTTTCTGTAGGCTGTCGCTTTGCTTTGTTGACCATATCCTTTGCCCTACAAAAGCTTCTCAGTTTCAAGAGGTCCCATTGATTGACTGTTTCTCTCAGTGTCTGTGCTACTGGTGTTCTATTTAGAAAGTGGTCTCCCATGCCAATGCATTCAAGACTACTTCCTACTTTCTCTTCTAGCAGGTTCAGAGTAGCTGGATTTATGTTGAGGTCCTTGATCCACTTCGACTTAAGTTTTGTGCACAGTGATAGATATGGATCTATTTGCAGCCTTCTACATGTTGATATCCAGTTTTGCCAGCACCATTTGTTGAAGATGCTTTCTTTTTTCCATTGTGCACTTTTGGCTTCTTTGTCAAAAATTATTTGTTCATAGGTGTGCAGATTAATGTCAGGGTCTTCAATTCGATTCCATTGGTCCACATGTCGGTTTTTATGCCAGTACCAAGCTGTTTTTATTACTGTAGCTCTATAGTACAGCTTGAAGTCAGGGATCGTGATGCCTCCAGAGGTTGTTTTATTGTACAGGATTCTTTTGGCTATCCTGGGTTTTTTGTTTTTCCATATGAAGTTGAGTATTATTCTTTCCAGGTCTGTGAAGAATTGTGTTGGTATTTTGATGGGGATTGCATTGAATCTGTAGATTGCTTTTGGTAAGATTGCCATTTTTACTATGTTAGTTCTGCCTATCCATGAGCATGGGAGATCTTTCCATTTTCTGACATCTTCTTCAATTTCTTTTTTCAGGGACTTAAAGTTCTTGTCATATAGGTCCTTCACTTGCTTGGTTAGTATTACCCCAAGGTATTTTATGTCATTTGTGGCTATAGTAAAAGGTGATGTATCTCTGATTTCCTTCTCCGCTTTTTTGTCCATTGTATATAGGAGGGCTACTGATTTTTTTGAGTTGATCTTGTATCCTGCTATGTTGCTGAAGGTGTTTATAAGCTGTATCAGTTCCTTGGTGGAATCTTTGGGGTTGCTCAAGTATACTATCACGTCATCTGCAAATAGGGAAAGCTTGACTTCTTCCTTTCCAATTTGTATCCCCTTAATCTCCTTATGTTGTCTTATTGCTCTGGCTAGAACTTCAAGTACTATATTGAATAAGTATGGGGAGAGTGGACAGCCTTGCCTCGTTCCTGATTTTAGTGGAATTGCTTTGAGTTTCTCTCCATTTAATTTGATGTTGGCTGTTGGCTTGCTGTAAATTGCCTTTATTATGTTTAGGTATGTTCCCTGTATTCCTGATCGCTCCAAGACCTTTATCATGAAGGGGTGCTGGATTTTGTCAAATGCCTTTTCAGCATCTAGTGAGATGATCATGTGGTTTTTTTCTTTGAGTTTGTTTATATGGTGTATCACATTGACAGACTTTCGTATGTTGAACCATCCTTGCATCCCTGGAATGAATCCTACTTGATCATGGTGGATAATTGTTTTGATGTGGTCTTGGAGTCTGTTTGCCAGTATTTTATTGAGTATTTTTGCATCAATGTTCATGAGGGAGATCGGTCTGTAGTTCTCTTTCTTTGTTGTATCCTTGTTTGGTTTGGGAATCAGGGTAATTGTAGCCTCATAGAAGGAGTTTGGTAATGTTCCTTCTGTTTCTATTGTATGGAACAATTTAGAGAGTATTGGTATTAACTCTTCTTTGAAGATCTGGTAGAATTCTGCACTGAAACCATCTGGTCCTGGGCTTTTTTTGGTTGGGAGACTTTTAATGACTGTTTCTATTTCGTTAGGGGTTATTGGACTATTTAAATAGTTTATCTGGTCTTGATTTAATTTATGTGGTACCTATCCAGAAAATTATCCATTTCTTTTAGGTTTCCCAGTTTTGTGGAATAGAGGTTTTTGAAGTATGACCTGATGATTCTCTGGATTTCCTCAATGTCTGTTGTTATGTCCCCCTTTTCATTTCTGATTTTGTTGATTTGGATGCTCTCTCTCTGTCTTTTGGTTAGTTTGGATAAGGGCTTGTCTATCTTGTTGATTTTCTCAAAGAACCAACTCTTTGTTTCATTAATTTTTTGTATTGTTCTCTTTGTTTCTATTTTATTGATTTCAGCTCTCACTTTGATAATTTCCTGGCATCTATTTTTCCTGGGAGACTTTGCTTCTTCCTGTTCTAGAACTTTCAGGTGTGCTGTTAAGTCACTAGTGTGAGATTTCTCCAGCTTATTTATGTGGGCGTTTAGTGCTATGAATTTCCCTCTTAGTACTGCTTTCATAGTGTCCCATAGGTTTGGATATGTGGTGTCTTCATTTTCGTTGATCTCTAGGAAGTCTTTAATTTCTTTCTTTATTTCTTCCTTAACCCATTGGTGATTCAGGTGGGTATTGTTCAGTTTCCATGAGATTGTAGGTTTTCTGTAGTTTTTGTTGTTGTTGAAATCCAACTTTAGACCATGGTGGTCTGATAGAACACAGGAGGTTATTCCAATTGTTTTGTATCTGTTTAGATTTGTTTTGTGACCAAGTATGTGGTTGATTTTAGAGAAGGTTCCATGGGGTGCTGAGAAGAAGGTATATTCTTTTTTGTTAGGATGGAATGTTCTGTAGATGTCGATTAAGTCCATTTGAGTCATGACATCAGTTAAGTCCTTTATTTCTCTGTTAAGTTTTGATTTGGGGGATCTGTCCAGTGGTGAAAGTGGGGTGTTGAGGTCTCCCACTATTAATGTGTGGGGTTTTATATGTGATTTAAGCTTTAATAATGTTTCTTTTACATATGTGGGTGCCCTTGTGTTTGGGGCATAAATGTTCAGAATTGAGACTTCATCTTGGTGGATCTTTCCTGTGATGAGTATGTAATGCCCTTCTGGGGGCCGGCCTCTAAGTCTCAGGAAGAGGCTTGGGGCTCAGGCAGATGGGCGTGGGGGCAGGGCGTGGAGACTGCAGGGTCTGCCAGGGGTCTTGGAGAAGGGGATCCTTCCCGGTGGGGCTAGAAGGGAACCTGCCCGGGGACCAGAACCTGGGACCAAGTTGGGCAGGTCTTCCCCAGAGTGGCTGGTGCCCAGGGATGGGGTCCGGGGCAAGCTAGGGCACTCACCTGTGCTTCAGAAGGGAAGTCCGGGGCAAGATTGATAATATCTTTTAATATTTCTCTCAGAAGCATTCTTTTTTATGGTTTGTTTCTGAGATTGGAGGAATGTTAATCTGTGTTTTTCCATTGCTACAATAAATCAAATTTCCATAAATTCATTACTGTGTTAGCCATACATTGCTTTAATTTTCCTGTCTCTCCTTCTGGCCCTATACACTCAATGTACCTTGGACTTTGTTTTACCTGAGATAAAGTTCTAATCCCTAGAAGCTGAATATTTACTTCCTGAAGAGGCCAATGTGGATGCCAATATTTTTGTGAAATTAGTGTTACATCTGTGCCTATGTCAACTAACCCCTGAATTTCAATGGCATTTAGTCATAATTTTACCTTGGTCTTTGATCATGTATAGAAGTTTGGCAAAATACTTGTCTTATGATCTCTCCTGAATTTTTTGTTTTATCTACTGAAGCTGTTCAGTCCTTGATCACATCCAGAGCAACATGGTTTTTAACAAGAAACACTAAATCTTTTAATTACTCTGTGGATGAGTTTCTCCAATGCTGACAAGGATTGATTGAACCAAATTTGATATTAGGGCCTGCAAGAGGACCCCTAAGTCATTTTTTGATGCCAAAGGATTACCTTGCCTGCTCCTTGTTGAATTGCACTCATTAGTCCACTGCTGTCTTTGCAAAACTTTCTACATACTCTAGAATGTGGGGGCCTTCTATTTGGATTATCCCTAGAAAAAACATTGTTTATAGAAATGCCTTTCTTACAATCCCATTTTAGATGATCTTGCTTACCACAATTAAAACATCTGACATTTTGTTTTTTCTTAAAATTTTTAGAAATCACTTCTCCTATCAAAGTATCATCATAAGAATGAGATCCAGTATCAGCTGTACTTCTAATACATTCATCTATTGCTTCTGATCTTGACTTTAAAGGCCTAATCATCATTTCGCATTCTGAATTAGTAGAATTAGTATTTTTCAATTTTTTTCTTTCTTTTTTTTTTTCTCGAGACAGGGTTTCTCTGTGTAGCTTTATGCCTTTCCTGGATCTCACTCTGTAGACCAGGCTGCCCTCGAACTCAAAGAGATCCGCCAGGCTCTGCCTCCCGAGTGCTGGGATTAAAGGCATGTGCTACCACTGCCCGGCTGAATTAGTATTTTTCAAATGCCAAAGATTCAATTAATACTTGTCTCACTTCTGGATTTGATACTATTCTATTTACAGCTGAGGTCAATCCTAGCAAAAGTTTACTGGTGAATTCTTTTGTGCCTTGTATAATTCTAGTAAATGACTCAGACCTCTTTCCTGATTCTTTAACTCAGTCCAAAGCTGTTATACAACATAGCACTGAGGCATGATCATCAGATCCAAACTATCTTTGCAAATCAACACACTGGCCTTCACCTAACAGCTGATTTAAGAAATATTAATGCTTCTATCCCTATTTCTTATTCTATGGCTCTAGCTTCTTCTTTCCCCCATGTTCTCAACTATAACTCAGGACCAGCTTCCAATATTGCTATAGTTATAACTTTCAAGTTTGGGGGTGTAATTCTGTTCTGAGTTACCCATGAATTTAACATCTGCTTCATACAGGGTAAATGCATAACATATGAAATGACTGCTTCCTTAAGTCTCCTCAAATCTAACATTTCTACAGGATTCCAGTTAACTTCTGCATAGACTTGAGGGTCCCTGTCATCTGGTAGTTGTTCTTGTATGGTAACTAGATTAACTAATGTTGGTTTTTCTAATGTCCTTTGGGTGCTTCTCTTCAATTTCACTGTACAATGTTTTGGGGGTTTTGCTGTAAATTTTTCTGTGTGTGTGTGTGAATATTTTTCTTAGTTTCATTAATAGGTCTTTCTAGGCTTCTCTCTTGTCAATATTAAATCTTTCTAAGGATTATAGCTTATAAGTCAATTTTTCATATTTGGCAAAGTTATCACATCACTTGTCTAAGAATAAAATATGAATTATCAAACAAATAATAACTATAATTTACACTGTGTCAATCCCAGCTAAGTTGGTTATCCCTTCATTTATTTTTTTCCATTTTCAAATCATCCATTGTAGAACTATACAGAGTCCTAACTCCCTGCAGTATGACAATATTCCTCATTCTTTTTTTTTTTTTTTTTTTTTTTGCTTATTTGTTTGTTTTCAAGACAGGATTTCTCTGTATAGCTTTGTGCCTTTCCTAGAACTCCCTCTGTAGACCAGGTTGGCCTCAAACTCACAGAGATCCACCTACCTCTGCCTCCCGAGTGCTGGGATTAAAGGTGTGTGCCACCACCACCTGGCTAATATTCCCCATTCTTAACATAGGAAAGATATTTTTAAATAAAATCTAATTCCCTCCTTAAGAACTCCTAGGGATTTTGCCAGATCTACTGACTTTTCAATTTGTCTACAGCAGCAAAGGTTGCGAGGTTGGAGCTGTGCAGAGGTAGCCAGCTGCAGCAGTGGTGCTGAGCTGTGCAGGGGTAGAGGGGTGGCAAGATGCCCAGGCAGCCAGGATAGTGCTGTGTGGCCGGGTGGCTGCTGTGCTGCACAGCCAGAGTGAGGTTAGCTACAGCTGCTTGCATATAGCCAGGGGCTGAAGGATTGGGCTGTCTGTATGGGCCTGGGGAGTGGACTCAGGGAAAGCCCATGACCCATGGGGAAAGGAGAGCGAGTTGCCTGAGAGCTGGACAAATGGGGACAGGTAAGAGAAACCCACATCACATGGGGCAAGGGCACAAGGAATTCCTGAATGACAGAGTTGTTGGTGGGCAGACGCCACTCCTGCAGCTGCAGAGCCAGCCACTTCAGGAGCCTTGTGATCTCATCCTTATGTTGGAAGCCAGATGACACATTTGTCTAAATTGTTCTATTATTACTAAATACTTAGGAGTCAGACATTGGGATAAAAACCTGATAGATCAAGAAAGTGGCAGAGGAACAAACAGTTGACCATTTCTCCATGATTCACAGCTCAGAAAGGCCTGTACATCCTTCTAAGTCCCTTCCTGTACCATTCTATCATATCCTGGGTATTCCAATGTCTCTATGGTTAATACCAGTCAGCTAGTCCCTGACTCTGACCCTTGACTCAAGGTCAACTTTATTAACAGTCTCAGATTGTTACAGTGTGACCAAATATCCTGCAACAACAGAGAAGTAACTGATACAACTGCTGGCTTTGCCCAGGTTTTATCTTTCATCATTTTTTTTTCTCCACCCATTTCCTTCCTTAACCAAGTCTCTACCTTCTCATGAGGTAGTTAATTTTCTTTCTTTCTTTTTTTCTTCTTCCTCTTTTTTTTTTTTCTCGAGACAGGGTTTCTCTGTGTAGTTTTGGTGCCTGTCCTGGATCTTGCTCTGCAGACCAGGCTGGCCTCGAACTCACAGAGATCTGCCTGGCTCTTCCTCCCGAGTGCTGGGATTAAAGGTGTGCACCACCGCTGCCTGGTGAGGTAGTTAATTTTCAATGAAGTTCATGATGCATTTATAAAAGTTGATGTGATTACATTTTCAGTAACACTTACCTATATTGTTTTATGGAAATTTGGAGGTAAGACAATTCCAAAAACTTTTCAATTATCATAACAAATGCTTGAGATAATTATACAGGGAAAACCATTATTTATTTGTTTCTCATATCTCTGGAAGTTTCCACCTATGATCTGTTTGCTCGTTGAACCTGTGATGCATCATGGTAGAAAGTGCACAGTAAAGTAAAACTATTCACTTCCTAACAGGGGGCTAAAGAGAGATGAGGTCTGTCTGGATTACACACTCCATCCAGATGCCTCTACTAACATCTTGATATTGAAATTTTTCCTCCTTACTTGGTTTCTTTCTTTATTCATTTACTTGTTTTACTTTCCAAGTCTGATGATAAATATGAACATATCATGAGATGATAAATAAATATATTATATCCAGGTGTAAAATTTTATTCTTGATGGGGATTGCGTGGCTGATATGTAGAACTGAATTGTATTGCAAAATAAAAAAAATGAACTCAAAAGAAAGAAGAAAAGGAGAAGGAGAAAGAGTAGGAGAAGGAGGAAGAGAAGAAAGAAGAGGAAGAGAATGAGGAAGGGGAGGAGGAGGAGAAGACAACAAAACAACATACAAATAAATGAAAAGAGAAATATGATGATTAAAACATATTGTATGAAACAAACTCATTTTAAATAAAAAAAAGACTAAAAGATAAAAAAAAGAAAAAAAATTTATTCTTGGTTTAGTCATCTTTAAACAGAGGTAAAATGTAATTTTAAATTATAAGAAAGTGAAATCTTTTGAAGAATACCATCTATGAGAAAAACAGAGGATGTTGATGTCTACACAATTATATCAGGAATCATGTTCCCAAACTGCAAAAACCACATAAAGCCTGTATAAACTGCAAAGTACTATTCCATGGTAATACACATAGACATATGAATTAACCTGTAATTCCTTATTGGGATATTGCTATGGAATATCCTTCTGTATGCTGTGAATATGTGTTGCTCTCATTGATTGATAATAAAGTTGTTTGGCCAATGATGAGGCAGAATAAAGTTATGTGGTACAATCAAACTGAAGAGGGAGATGAAGAAGGGTGGTGTTGGGACAGATGCTGTGAGCCAAGAAGCAAGACACAAAAGAACCAGTAAGCCACAGGCCACGTGGTGATGCATAAATTAATAAGAATGAGTTAATTTAAATGTAACAGCTAGTTAATAATAATCCTGAGCCATTGGCCAACAATTCTGTAATTAATATAAGATTTTGTGTGTTTATTTGGCACATGGGATTTTACCATTTATAAAACTCTGCCTCTGTTTACAAATGGTACTCTATCGTGCTGCACGTACATCCACATAATGCCCAAGAAAGCTTAAAAGGAAAGAATTCTAGACACACAAAAATGGAGCCAATAGCAGCTTCTTAGTTCATGTCTCTCATACAGGCTGAAGTATGGAGATGCATCCTCTGGCCAAGCTGGCTCAAGCTGCATCATGGCAGACTCTCTCCATCTCACATAAGCTGCAATACAAAGAAGACTGTGGGGTTAGGGCTTTTGCTCATGTAGACAGAAAAGGTTAGAGATACATAGCAAGAACAGATTCAGATAAAAAGGCCTCTAAATGGATCACAGTATGTTTTGAAAATGCATATAGACGGGAGAGAGAAGAGAAAGCATATATACAGTCTTTGATTAAAAATATAGGTTTAAAATAATAAAATAATTCCTTAAAAGGGAGATGAGAGTAATGTAATATAAAGAAAATGGGCTACATAAGGATGGAAATGCACAAAAAGTCTGGATTATGTATATTATTGTGTTGTCTTTAAGATATTTGATAGCTATGAGACATTTGATTATAAAAGCTGCTGGATTAAACCAACCTATGTATTTTAAAAATATCTTGACTCCAAAATTTAAGTCGAAAGTTATGCTACTTTGGGGGAGAGGTTGTGTTTTTGTTTCCACAGGAAATGAGAGGCTATGAATTCATTCTGGGTTAAGGAAAATCAGCTTTGATCTAGGAAGATATCCTGAAAATCCTAACTATAGACATGAGAAAATAAACCTAAAGTAACTCTAAGACACGTGATGTATTTTTTACCTGCTCAAACATAAAACAAAAAATTATCTTTGACTGACTAGTGTACAACACACAGTTTATATTTATATTAATACAGATATGTATATTACCTTTAAAAGTTTGTGTATTGTCAGAAAGGAGATCAGACACCAATAAAAATGACCCAAGTAATCCAACATCCAAAACAATTTCAAGGTTGTTGACTAAGATGATCCAGTCTCACAGAATACTCTAGCCAAGACTTAGCAATTATCCCAATTTTCTCAGGGTCCCTCAAATATTACCAGTGCCCCCCAATTAACAGGAAGTAGTCTAGAAAACTATGCCCATATTACCAAATATTACCATAATATTGGTTATAAATGTCTGTTTTCATTTACATGGTGGTTATAAATTATTAATGGTCACAGTCAATCTCCTTCTAAAGAAGAAAGGGGGATATGATATAGAAATGATGGTAAAAAAGGGTAGATTATTAAATCTACTTTAATCCAAAAAACAACTGTTAATCTCAAAATAATTTACATTGGTATAGATTTTAGTTAATTGATATAAATTTAAAATCAGTTCTGTTATACTGTGTGTATATTTCTACTCTTGTTTAAGATTTTATGTTTATGTAACTCATTTAAAAATGTAATGTATGATTAAAAATTACAGATTAATAGTCATCTATATTAGTCAGACTTACAGCCATATTAGTTAGGTTTTCCAGGTATACAAAGATACATTTCAATTAGATAGATAATCTTCAAATACTTCAAAGACCTGAAGACTATGGCATTTAAAATGTTTTAAGAACTTAGATTTCTCTCAACAGTGAGATACATTCGCTCATGGCAGCACCAGTTACTTCAAAGAGGATGATGGGCATTGAAGAAACGTCTTATGGAGTTTGCTTTCAATGTGGCAAGGCTAGCCATTTGGGCAAGAAACTCATCTTGCCTGGACTGCTTAACAGTGTGCTGTATAAACTGGATATGCAGGACTCACAGGAAAGTGACTGCTAAACTTTGCCAAAACAAGATGGAATGGTCCTTCAGATTCCTGCTTCACAGAAGAAACTGCCAGACATTCTGCAGGACACAAAGAAAAATGACTGATAAACTTTGCCAATATAGCCAGGACAGTCCTTCAAAGTTCCTGCTTCACTAAAATGTTTGCCAGATACTCTAGACCTATAGGCTGAAGATGGATGCCCCAACATTACAAAAGAACTTTGGGTGACTGTCCAGGCAGCCAGATATCTCTGTAATTTCTAGAGTTTTGGAAGTTGCTTGCAATGCACTTCTTGTTTACTCAAGCAATATTATATCCTTCTGGGGTCTTTGATGGAATTGAAGACTAAGTAGTTGAATTTTCCTTAGTTATAATAAAAAGTAAATTAGATATAAAACTTTAGACTCACCAAGATAAGATAGATAATTGAATGCTTTCTCTAATTTTGTCAAATACAAATAGACTAGATATTGTAACTGTAATTCTTGCTTGATAACTGTTTTGTTATATGTATTTTTACTATGATAAAATTAAAATCTTTTTTGATTAGACAGAAAGGTGGAAATGCTGTGGGATGTCCTTCTGTACACTGTGAATATGTTTTGCTCTCATTGGTTGATAATAAAGCTGTTTGGCCAATAGCAAGGTAGAATAAGGTTAGGCAGTACAATCAAACTGAAGGAGGAGATGAAGAAGGGCAGAGTTGGGACAGGTGCTGTGAGCTGCCCAAGAAGCAAGATGGGAAAGAACCAGTAATCACCAGCCATGTGGCAACACATAATGGTAAAATGGTGGAATGAAATTCATCAAAAAGCAAGGTCCAATTTGTTCCATGTCTTGGAATTTTATTTTAACAAATATTGATGGAAGTAAGTATATTTTTTAAAAAATGCTCTAATGTGATGTTGTACCATGAGGTTGTCTTATATTCAAGAGTTTTCCTTTGGTTCTCAAAAACACTAAATAACAAAGCTTAAACACATGAAAAAATGGACACATCACACTGTCCAGTTTTCATCATGCTTTACTTGGAAATCTTAAGACAGAATTTCAAGATGATTTGAAGTTTTTAGATGATAGTTTTACCTGACATAAAAATTAACATAAGTCTTTGACATTCCTGATGACCTTTTTTAACCTCTATTTCCATTTTAACTTAGCATAGTGAGTCCAGAAAACATGGATAAACTTCTCCTCTCATACAAAATTCTCAGGTTCAGAGTTCTGGATTTTTTTTTTAAAGGAAAATGAGGAATACATTTTACATTCAGCCTGCCTTATAGGGTCATGAGAATCTCTTTCTCTAGTCTTTTTTCCCATTAATATTGATATCAATAGAAGATGGAAAAGTATTTATAGTTGAGCCATAAATGATATATTCAATACTCAACTGTATCTTATCTATACTTTTTTAGAAATTAATATTAAAATTTAGTATTTCTTATGCACTTCCTCTTACTTTCTCCTAAGCATTTTTCTTCCTTATATTTCAATATACAGCAATATCATGATTCATAAGATTGATATCTAATTTATTTTTTTAAAGTTTTTATTGATTCTTTGTGAATTTCACATCATGCACTACAATCCCACTCATTTTCTCATCCCTCTAATCCACCCTCTACTCTTACAACCCTTCCCTAAAGAAAACAAACAAACAAAAATCTGACTGTGGAAGCTGTGATGTGTCAAGATGTATGACACAGAATATAGTCTTCTGCCCAAATAGCTTTACTTGCAAATGTTCAATATGAGTCATTGGTCTGATTCGAGGCCTCTGGTTTCTGCTACACTCATACTGTATCCTCACCTGTACAACTGGTGTATCCTTTTGTTGCTCTGCATTATGGAGATCCTTCAGCTTTGTTTCTGCAAGACCAACCCCTTCATATGTTCTAGCAGCTCTTAGGTGGGGTAGATATTAGGGTGGGCCAACTCAAAGCCCTGGATGTGGGCCTGGGTGTAGTTGAGTTGGTCAACCCTGTTCTTCTACACCACCACCACCACCAGAAACAGCTCTTCTACTTTGCCTAGGTGAGGGGAATGGTGGCAAGCTCTCTCGCCTGTGGCATCTGGAAAGGGGCAGGACTTGCTCTCTAGCACTCGTGACTTCAGGGCCAGCTCTCATGCACCCACATCACCAGTGTCAGCTCTTCTGCATCGTCCTGACAAGGGGCACGGCCAGCTCTTCCCATCTCAGATGCTGGGGGAAGCTCTGTTGTACTGCCCAGGCAAGGTGTGGGGGGAGGGGGGCTCTCCCACTTTCAGGGTCAGCTCTCTCAGAGCCAGCTCTCCTGACTACTGTAGGTGGTAAGGGGTGGGTGTGGGGAGGAACACACACACACACACACACACACACACACACACACACACACACAGCTTATGGCCTATGAGGGTCAGGTCCAGCTCTCCTGAGTGCCACAGTCAGTGAAGGGCCAGACAAGCTTGGGCATCAACATGGTCACAGGCGGCAGCCCAGATATGGGTGTCATATGGCCTTTGTTGGTAACACTGACCCAGATCCCTGCTACTGCAGGGTTATGGACCCAAGCATGGCACTCAGTGGCTGTTGGGACACCTCTATGGCCTCAGGTGGCAGTTCTAGCTACTCATATCAAGCTGTTCCTCACCACCCTCACATCTCCCGTTCTGTCTCTCTTCACATTGTTCAAACCATTCATTTCTCTTTCTCTACAGTCTCTCTACCACATACTTGCTCAACATAGTGGCCCCTACGCTGCCCACACTGCGTGGCGGTGGGTGAGGGCTTCTCTAATGTCTTTTACACCCTGCCCACCATTATGAAGTGCTGGAGCCAAAGATAAACTTAAGTCTGTCTCCAAGGCAACTTTTCTATAAGGTACCAGGTCTCTTTTTTGGCACGAAGTCAATTCTACTGACCATTATTGCCTCTCTGAAGTTTGACTTTACCAGCTGACTCGAAGCTCCTTGAGAGCAGGAAACTTCATCTGCCATGTTCCCCAATGCCAAGAAGAGGGCCTGGCCCAGGGTCACTGCAGGTCACGACCATCATGTCTCTGGTTCTGCCTCTCTCAATAGAGAGCACTGTTCCATTTTCCTATCTTTCTTACGTCTCCTTTGCATTTTTGTTCTTTGTAGCGGTGTCCCAGGGCCTGTGAGGGCGATGCTTGGCTGTCATCTATATTTTTAAAGTCTGATTTTTCTCTCTTAAAAGTAATCAAAAGAAAATAACTGGATGATGTAGAGATTGTAATCATAGGCAAGAAAATGTGATTATTTGAAGCGAATAGGAAGGGAAACTGGCAAGAAAGTCTGCACACTGAAGCTGGTGTGTTCTCTCACTGATGGATTGGACATGTGCTGTGAAAGCCAGTCACACGATCCAGCTGTTGAATCCCACTCAGGAATAGGAACTCTCTTTGTGTCTAGGCTGAAATTTTAGTAGAGAAAGATGACCACCCCCTAAAACTTATTCACCCAGATTTCTAGGAAATAGCCAAGAAACAGCCTAACTGCAAAAGTTCTACCCTCCCCTGATTGGTTGGTACTAAACTAGGACAGAACTGCAAACCTCAAAGGCTTCCTGATAAGCTGGGGGTCCACCACCCTGGAAAGTCCCTAATCATGTTAAGTTCCTAACCATGTCGCTTTGGGCTCTGTTATAATTGAATAATACTCTGGCACGATCACACTTTGGTTTTTCTCTCTAAATGGCTTGCTCTCCTCCACCTTGAGGATGTGGCTTGGATCCCAACACTGGCCGCCTTCCTGATATATCAGCCTTTTCCAGTAAATTTTCTGTTTTCTCAAACCCAGTCTTCCTGGTGGATTATCAGACCCTAATATAGCACAACTGAGAGCTATTTTTACTCTTCAATCAAAGCGTTCCTTCATAATGATTTTTTTGTGGTTTCTTGATTGCACATTGTTTTGTGAGTTTCACACCTTAACTCACCTTGGTGTTGGGTAGGTTATTCAATTAAAATATATATTTTTTTATTTGAGGTTTCATTCCAGAATTTTTCAAAACACAAAATAACCTCAGATATTTGGAAGTAGCATCTTCATGCAAATCATCACCAATAGTAACCAATAATATAGGAAGAAAGGAAAAGGCAATTGGAAGAACTAATGACCTTCCCTTTGACCTAACTACTTTACTTCTTTATTGTAAAACATTTGGTAAGAGAAAGGCCATAAAGAAATGCAGAGGGATGCCAAATAGTGCATGTTTGACCTTAGTCCCTGAATATGTGTGCATTATAGCACATTATAAAATCTGGTCTCAAAACAGCCTTAGTAATGCATAAAAATTTAACCATTTCCATAGCTCTTCAAAGGATTAATGTGTTTAAAAAAACATAAAAACATGAAAGCATTTTATGGGTCCTAAAAGAATAAATATAACTGAGTTGAGCCCTATGAAGGGCTGTTTTGCACTGAGGTTAACACTCTTGTGGTTATCAGGTATATCACTTTTACAAGTATATTTTTCACTTACTTGTACTTTGTAGCTTTATCTCTCAAATTTATTGGAGTAAATTATTATTTTAATAGCTCTGCAAAGAGAGAAATCAAGTAGAATTTTATGAATTGAAAGTAATTTTTTCCTTTAACAGCTTTATATCTGTAAGAAAATAACTTTTCTGTAATTCAAAGATGAAATTGGGCTTGCTGACATCCTTGGATTAATATAAGGAAACCCTATATGTACACATACAAAATTGAAATAACTATTGTCTATGTTTTCCTCGGGCTTAATTGGATACTCTTTTCATACCCACATTCTATCTGGAATGTGCTAAAGATTAATTGGATATTTTAAATCAGAGTAGATAAAATCTTTAAATACTTGGGTTGCAAGAGAAATTTGTGCAGTGTTATCAAGTGGAAAATGTATTACCCAGCCACTTAAATTAGGACATCAACTGGGTGCCATCATTTCTGATAATTACCACAATGCTCTGCATGTAAACTTCAGCTTTGACACCTAAGAAATCTAGACTTAGTGCTGAAGTAATTCTCCTCCAACCAGAGCTTCTTAGTATTAATCAGTAACTTCCTAGAGTATATTACTTGAATTTCATTCGTTGATTAATAGAAACTTCAAATATTCTCATTTCTGTCTTCAGATCTAGGTTTTGAATGCAGTATTGGTCTTCTATATGGATTTTTATAAATTTTTTTCTGTGATAGGCTGATTCTAAGTCACTTTCTATACATAGCTACACAAATTAATAAAACATGCTGGCTATATTAGTTTCTGTTATGTAACCTTGCCACATAGCAAGCAAATGGCCCAAAGCTACTTAAAATTCTGACTTGTTACTACTAAATTCTCTGGTCATCCATCTTGTACATATTAGTATTAGTAGTCTGTCTTTTCAGATCATCAGCTATGTGAAGTTACAAACTGATCTTGAGGGAAAGGAAACAGTGGCCAATGATTAATTCTAAGACTTTGTTTGGAAAGTCTGTTTTTGTACTTTTGTGAACCAAATAGTGTATCATGGACAGAGCTACCCATGAAGCTCAGTCTTCCCTCTTTCTGTATCCCCATATCTTCTCATTAAATATCACGAAATAAATCAAGTAAGTATATATGTTGCTACATAACAGAAAAAATAAAAAGCCCAAGAGTGGTAGAAAATAAATAAAAATAATTTAAAAGACTACAGTGAATATTGAAGACTGGATAATGAAGATGACATAAGACAGGATGAAACTAATAGTGTTTTCAATGAGCTATTTTTATGCCTGAAACCATAAGATAAAGGAGATGGGAAGGACATTCCCTAACTAAAAAAGGGAAAGGAGCAAAGTTCGGAAAGTGGCTTGAAAATTAATTAAAGTAGGTAAGATGAAATGTAGAATGGTGCTAGTTGTGAATAATGAGGTGCTATATGAACAGGAATTCAATACAAGACACTAGAAATAATTTAGGCTAAAAACTATCTGATTTTACTGACAGGTACTATATTCAATGGAGATTGTTTCCTTGTTGTGTTAACTGGAAGACCTGTAGTAAGTATAATAAATTATATCATCCAAATTTTGTATGCTGAGTTCTACAGGGAATTTCATTCACTCAAATAAACTATGTGAGAATGTGTTGATGCTTAATTTAGTACTCTTTAATGAAGACTAGGCTACAGATTCATGACAAGTCAATAATCCAATCCTGCCTTAAGTCTCTCACTGTTAATGAAGCTAATTGATTTACTCATTAGCTATAGTCTTGTGTGGCATTCAGAAAAAATACCTGTGTGTAACTTTCCCTCATAATTTCTTGGGGCCAGAGAACACAGCAAACATGCCTACTGATATTTTTTAGAAACAATTTGTGCCCTGATTGTTCATTTCTCTCTCAGTGCCTATTATTTTTCCAAATTCTAGGAGAGCAGTTAGTATACAAGTATAAAACCCAGGAAAAGATTGGAGTTAAATAACAAGAAGACAAATCACAGTGGAGAAATGTTGCCCCTATCTTGATGTATAATATAGCATACTGTTTATGTTTCTCATCACTATGATGAAACCATTGAGGGAAAACATATTAGAAAAAAATTGGGCTCATGATTTCCGAGGACTATTTCCATCATGTTAAGGAAGTCATGGTCAGTAGTGGAAGTGATGCAGGATGTGGTGGCTGGAATTTGTGTTGTGCTGACAGCACTGCACCTGGTGTAGAACAGGAAGCAAAGAAGTAAACTAAAAGTGTGGGTGGGTACAACCTTGAGAGACCTATAGTGATGGACTTCCTCTACTCAAACTTTGATTCTTAAAAGTTCCCCAGCCTTCCAAATCATGAAACAAACTAGGGACCAAGCAATTAGAATGTGAGCCTATGGCAGGCTTTTCAGAATCAGAACATAACATGTCTTTCAACACAAAGATGATGCTTAACTAGGTTGGAAATTAGTGATAAAAAGGTAATATAAGTTATTTAATAGATTTCAGCCATTTATTTATTTTCGAACAGGGTTTCATGTGGTTGATATATTGTGCACCCCAATAAACTTGTCTTGAGGTCAGAGAACAGAACAGCTACTATATTAAATATAGAGGTTAGACAGTGGCAGCACATGCCTTTAATCCTATCACTAGGGAGGTAGAGATTTGTCTGGATCTCTGTGAGTTCAAGGACACACTGGGAACAGAGCCAGGCATGGTGGCACATACCTTTAATCCCAGCACTTGAGATCTCATGTCTTTGCTTGGGAAGGACATATGCCTTTAATCCCAGGAAGTGATGGCAGGGTGCAGAAAGGTATATAAGGTGTAAGGACCAGGAACTAGGGGCTTTTAGCAGCAGTTAAGCTGAGACCCTCAGGGGTGAGGACTCAGAGGCTTTCAGTGTGAGGATTCATGGAAATAGGATTGGCTTAGGAGTTGTCAAGGTGAAATTGGTTATGGCTTGTTCTGCTTCTCTGATTGTTCAGCTTTCACCCCAATATTTGGCCCCAGGTTTTTGATTAGTAAGACTGATTAGCAATTTGTGTGACAGTTTCACTATGTAGTTCTGGCTGTCCTATAACTCACTATGTAGATGAAAGTGCCCCCCTACTCACAAAGATCTGCTTGCCTCAGACTCCCCAGTGCTGAGATTAAAGGTATGTACCACTGTGCCCTGCTCAGCCAGTTATTTAGCTATCTAGTCATATTTTAAAAATACATTAGAATTCAGCTATAGACAGAATCAAATTCAGCATGATATTTTAATGCATCGAATATCATGTCAGAAATTGTCTTGATAAAGTGTTACTTTTTCATAGCACTGGTGTCATGTAAAACAGTCATTGTTCTAGAATCTGCCTACATATGCTATTTCACTGAACCTTGGAACAGCTTCATATCATCTATAAGACTTCCACCAAGGAGATCCTGTAATAACCATGGTGGATTAGAGTGAATTACTAAAAGTAAAGACTCCTAGGACCTTTCAAAAACTCCTTCCAATGGCAAATAGCTAAGAGAAAGGCCCACTACCAGGCCACTAAAATTTGAAAACACAAATCTCCATGCAAGAGCCTTTCACTTCAGGCAAGGATGCCTCACACTATCTGCAAATAGCTCTTTTCTCTAATGTTCTCCTCATAACCAAGTTTGACCCTAGACTTCTTGGAAAGTCCCTAAGGCTATTTATGGTTTTCCACATCCACTCTGCCTGTGGTGGGGCTGGTTCCACAGATATCAGGAAGAACCAGTACTCAATTTTTATGAGTGTGCTGTCATCTCATAGAATTTCAGGCTAAAGATTAATTGTCTGACACTTTTTCTGTATTTTTTCCGAACAGTATTAGTTGTTATATCAGTTACCTTCATGTTCCATTACTACTTAGCTCATAGAACAAATGACGTATCACTTGCTCATCTTCTTCAGCAAAATTTTAGCAGCCCAATAACAAGTATTTGAATTAACAATGAATAACTGGTGAGAAAGCCTGAAAAGCATCGGGGTGATGACTAATATCCAGTTTCTGAGTTGTATTTGATTTTGTGTACACTTTACTCAAGTTGTTTGTTGAACTATTTACACTGTATAATTTACCTTTTGAAAAGTGATACCCATTAACATTTAGTAAATGACTAGATAGAAATCTAAATATCTTTCAATGCTTTTGATATCATTATTTCACTTGCTTAAATGGAAGATTAAACATGGAAATCTAGTACTCAATTGTCAGCAGTATCTATTAGGACACAAGTAGGAAAATACTACAAGTATAGGTAATAGAGTTCAAATGCAATACATATTGTGACAACATTTAAAAAGTGTTGTTTTTCTGTCCTCACAATGGCTGCACCCAAATCCACTGCTTTTTCAGCCAGTAAGTACGGCTCTGCAGTTCTCAGGCAACAGCACAGTGAGAATTGTCCATCCCACCAGATTGGCCTTGTGCTGTAGTCACCAAATTTAGGTTTTTAACTAAATTTCTATTGTTCTATTTATCAATAAGACCCAGGAGTCTGAGGCTGCTGTGAAAACCTACTAGCTGAAAGAGGTAGAGGAGCAACTAGCATCTCAGAGAAAGAGCATCCTTCTCCACCAAACCAAAAAAAGACAACCACACTCCAAGTTCCTCTCTACTCCTTCCTGTGCATCTCTTCATCTGTCTTCCAGACTCCCTCTGACTCTCTATGATCACTTACTATCAACTAGTTTCTGGCTCTGCCTCCTGACCCAAGGTTAATTTTATTAAATTAATGTAAATACAAACTCAGGGTTCACTGTGTGATTGAATATTCCACAACATCACCCCTTTTGTCTAAATAAAAAGGAAAAGACTTTATTCTTACACCATAAAACTACACACAATCAGAACAATTATTCAGGTAAGAATTACATTCACAATATCCAGTCCATTTGTATTTGGCAAATTTGGAGAAACTACTCTATTATCTACCCTATCTTGATGAGTTCAAAGTTGTATATCTAAACCAGTTTCTATCATATCTTATATTATCAATTTAAAAATATCTTTTTAGATATTAAAACATTTTCTTAGATAAACAAATTAAACTTTTGTACCTTTCAACCTTATAAACTTTATATCTCCTTTGTCCTGAGAAGAATAAAATGTTACCTGAATAAACAGGAAGTGCAGAGTAGGCAACTTCCAAAACTATAGGAATGACAGAGACAACAGGCTGCCTGGACAGTCACCCAAGGTTCCTCTGCAACATTGGAACATTTAGCTTAGGCCTACAGACCTAAAATATCTGACAGACTTTTCTGTGAAGCAGGAATTTTGAAGGACTGGCCATCTTGTCTTTGCAAAGTTCAGCAGTTGATTTCCTTTGTGTCCTGATTGTCCAATTTGGACAGCATAATGCCAGCAGTTGTGGCAAAGGCATTTTCTTATCCAGTGGCTAGCATTGCCACATTGAAATCAACCTCCATATGGAGATTTTTCAATGCCCATCATTTTCTCCAATTTTAGATTAGTGTTGCCAAGAGCATATGTATCTCACTGTCATGAAATACTTATGTTATTAACACATCTTAAATGTCATATTCTGTAGATCTCTGAAGAGTTTGAAAACCATCTATATATCTAAAACATATCTCTGTTTAACCTTAAAAACATACTTAACATGATTACAAGTTTGATTGTTATGGGAGAGTAGCTATTAACATCATTTCTTACTTATCCTAAATAGTTTGTAATAATAGCTTTCAAGGACTAGAACTTTATGTTTTTAAATGAAGGCTACATAGTTACCATACCTTAAACAAGAGTAGAAACATATATATATATATATATATACATACACATATATATGTATATATATACATACACATATATATGTATATATATTTTAAAATAGTATATAGAAACATATATATAATAACAAAACAACCTTTTATCAATGTACAAAAATTCAAACCAATGTAAAATATTTGAGACTAGTAGTTGCTTTTCAGTTTAAAAGCAGATTCAATAATCTATCCTTTTATCTCTTTATTCCTATTTCACCCCCCTTTTATCACTAGATAGGAGAGAAAAGATAGAGAAAAGAAATAAAAGAAAAAAATCTCTCATAATCTAACCTCCTTTGCTTACTTTCCTCCCTGACCATGACCAGTAACAACTTGCAACTAACCCCTCTAAACAATTACAAACATCCATAACCCCCTGAACAACCAAACCACCAACCTCACCTTGGGAATGTGTTCTTAAAATTACTTCCTGCTGACTGGGGGGGGGGAGTTGATCCCATATTTAGGAGGACCTGAGAAAACTGGGATAATGGTCAAGTCCTGGAAGAGCTAGCTGTATCATTTGTTGTCCAGTCTCTATATGATGGGGAAATGTAGGGCTTAACTGAAGTTCTGGATAGAGTAGTCTTTGAGACTGGACCCTCTAATCTAGCATCTTTGAAGTTGTCCTGAGAAGTTTATAGTTCAAAACTGATCTTTGAGTGGTGTTTGTCAATTTAATGCCATTACCAGAGTCTGGGGGGATTTGTTGTTTCAGGAACTCATCATCTTTTTGGAGACTTCAAAGGTCACTGTTAGGAATGGTCGTGGTAAACTGCAGATCTCAGAAAGGTTAAAGGACCACAATCTATTAAGTATATCAGGGTATAAAAACATAGTTCCTAATTACCTGCTTCAGATTCAAACATGAAAACATGTACAAGAAGCTAGACGAAGCTTATTTCTAAAATTAGTTAGTACTCTGTATGACTGCTAATATCCTGACACAAAGTTTATATATGCTTAATGATATTATAGCTATTGAGATAATATTTATATCCTAAAAAGTTGTAAAGAAAGTAAAAACCAAAGGATTATGAGATTAATGACAATAGGCTAGTTCCTTAATTTTGTGTTTCTTCTGTCCTGTATCAGGTGTCACTTCTGACATGAGACAGATTTTGGATTTTCCTTTAACAAGTATGCTTGGGTTTAAAGAAGGAGAGAGCCACATTCCAACTCCAAAGCTAGCTTTGATTTTTAATTAAATTGGGACCACAAAAATACCCTTTGCCTTTTAATATAGGTACACAGCAGCAAAAAGAGGCACTGGGGAAAATTTATGAAATTCTACCCCATTGGAGGTGTGCTATACCAATAGGCAAATTTACTCTTTTTCTTGAGATATTTTTCACTTGATGATTCATCATTTTTATTCAGATGTCATGTTTGTCCAGTCATCTTTAGATTCTTTAGTTGGATGCTTCTATTCTCCCAGAAAGAAAAAAAAAAAGCACCTGCCCTAACCCTATCTTTAGGGAGTTCTATTTTGGCAGGTTGTATCATTGTTAAGGAAAAAAGTTCTTTAGCAAGAGAAAAAGTATTAACTTGTAATGAAAAAAATTTCTTTTTATACCTAATCAAATTAAAGGCATTTGTTAGTCTTGTAAGTTAGTTTGGATTGAATGACCAAGCTGTTTGATGAACTATCACTTCTCTTTAATCAATCAATTATTTTTGTTTTAATCTAATCTTCATCAATTTGATAGTTTCTGTAGCTTTTCTTCTCCTATGGAAACAAAAACAAAACCTATACCTAACATAACACATAACCTGGTTTTCACACTGAGGTCAACACATCTTTAAAATATACAGGCTGATTTAATCCAGCAGTTTTTTTTCTACTATCCAGTATCACTCAGCAGCTGTTGTTTCTTTTTCATTCACATTTAAATAATTATAGTTAATAAAGCACTGCAAAATCTATCTCTAGAATTCTTTATTACCCTTTTCTGTTTACTAAACATATCTTTTAAAATATGATTAGATATTTCTATAGCTGCTTGTTCTGTAGTATTGTGTCATATACCTGCAATATGCTTTATGATGTAATATGCAAATAATGTTTCATTTTACTAGAAACATATACTGGAGCATTGTTAGTCTTAATTTCTACAGGTGTCTCCATAATGACCATGACTCCTAATAAATGTATAATTATAGAATCAGCCTGTTTATGACTTAAAGCATTTTTCCACTGAAATCCTGAATATGTACCTATGGCATGGTGCACACATTTTAATTTTATAAGCTCTGCAAAATGAAACATGTCCACTTGCCAAATTTCATTTCTTTGAGTTCCTTTTGGGTTACTTCCTGCAGGTAACAGAGTTTGATTATACAAAGAACAAGTAGGACATTTCCTTATAATTTCACTTGATTTGTTGCCAAGTGAGTGAAAAATCTTTTTTCAAACCTTTGCTATTAACATGGTGTTTCTTATGATATTCTGAGACTTCTAACACATTTCATAGCAAGAGCTGATAAATTTAATCATTACCTTGTGCTAGAGTATCTGGTAGACCAGTGTGGGATCTGATATGTGTTATATACAATGGATTATTTCTATTTGTGATTACTTGTTGTAACAGAGTTAATTCTGAATTATCTGGAATAAATTTTTCAGTTTCAATATTTAAATCCACTATTGCTGCATATTAATAGTCAGTAACTATATCAAGACATTCTGGAAAATCTAACAATACCATGAGAATAGTATATAATTCTGATTTTTGACCTGAATGATAAGGGCTTTGAGGCATTTTACTTATTTTTTCCTGACTTATAACCTACTTTTCATGATTTATTTGCATCAGTGTAGAATGTAGTGGCTCCAGAAATTGGTGTTTCTTTTATTATATTTTGGAGGATCCAATTCATTCTTTTTATAAGGTAAAGTCTCTTGTTTTTGAGATATTTGTTGTTAATCTCTTCCAAATAATAACTGCAAGTTCATTTCAAATGTTTATTTCCTCCCCATAATAAGGCAATTTCTGTATTAGTAAAAGGTATCACAATTTCTGCTGGGTCTATTCTTGCTAATTGGTGAAGTCTCAATTTTCCTTTTGGAATCAATTCAGAAACCTTTCCATACAGGTCTTCATTTTTTTACTGTTTGTGTGACACAAATACTCATTCTAAAATATTCTCCCTGAATAAGAATTCCTGTCAGAAAATGCATAGAAAGTAAAATAACCAAGGTAAAATAAAGCTATGGATCAAAGAAATCCTTGTGTGTATTCTGTAATTTCGTTTCTACCAGAGCCAATTCTCTCTCAGTCTCAGCTGACAATTTTCTTGAACTATTTAAATCCTTATCATCTTGCAAGGTATGAAATAAGTTACTTAGTTCTTGAGATGTTAATCTAATTGTGGGCCATAGCCAGTTAATATCTCCCAGTGATTTTTGAAAATCATTAAGAGTTCATAATTTATCTCTCCTGATTTGTATTTTCTGTGGTTTTATTTTCTGTAAATCTATCTTATATCTTAGGTAATTAATAGAATCTCCTCTTTGTAATTTTTCAGAGGCAATTTGTAATCCCCAACAAGGCTAAATTTGCTTTACTTCATCAAACATTTTTTTTCTAAAGTATCTGCATCTGAATCAGCTAGGAAGATATCATCCATATAATGGTAAATTATTAATTGAGGAAAATGTTTATAAATTATTTCTAATGGCTAAATGTACAAAATATTGGCACTAGGTGGAGCAGCTGTTTAACATCCCTTGTGTAAGAACTTTCCACTGATACCTTTTAACAGGCTAAGAATTATTGTAAGTATGCACTGTGAAGGCAATTTTTTCTCTGTCTTGCACTTGTAAAGGTATAGCAAAAAAAACAGTCACTATAATAGACCATCCTTTAGGTAATAAAGTAGGCAAGTGATTTCCTAGCTGTAAAAAGCCCATTGGCTGCAACATCTTATTAATAGCTCTTAAATCTATTACCATTCTCCATTTTTCCAGATTTTTTTTAAATGAGAAATATGGGAAAATTGTGAAGCCTGGTCAATTCTTCAATACATTGAACATGTAGCTGCTCCTATACCAGCTGTTCTAATGCCTGTAATTTTTCTGATGTTCAAGGCCATTGTTCTAACCACACAGTTTTGTTAGTTAACCATTTTAAAGGTAGAACAAATACTAATTTGAAAGAAATCAACAGCTGTTGTGACCTGCCCTGCTTATGTACAATCTGAATGCTCTATGACTATTCTTGATAGTACCATTTAATATTTTTCTCAGAAATATTCCTTATTTTATGCTGTATTTTTCTGAGAATGGTGGAATGTTAATATGTGTTTTCCATTGCTTCAACAAATCACATTTTCATAAATTCATTGCTGTGTTAGCCAATATGGCTTCAATTTTCCTATCTGTCTTCTGGCCCTATACACTCAACACATCTTACACTTTGTTTTACCTGCAATAAAGTTCTAATGCCTAAAAGCTGAACATTTACCTCCTAAAGATACCAATATTTTTGTGAAATTATTGTAACATCTTCACCTGTGCCTACTAAACTTTCAGTTTCAATGCCATTTATTTATTTTATTTTTTTTTTTTATTTTTTTTTTTTTTGGTTTTTCAAGACAGGGTTTCTCTGTGTAGCTTTGCGCCTTTTTCCTGGAACTCACTTGGTAGCCCAGGCTGGCCTCGAACTCACAGAGATCCACCTGGCTCTGCCTCCCAAGTGCTGGGATTAAAGGTGTGTGCCACCACCGCCCGGCTGCCATTTATTTGTATTTTTAGCTTTTGTCTCTGATCACTTATAGTAGTTTGCCAAAGTATTTGTTTTATGGTCTCTTCTGAACTTTTTGTTTAATCTACTGAATCTGTTCTATTCTTGATCACATCCAGAGCACTGCTGCTTTTGACAACAGGCATTAATTCTTTTAATTGCTCTGTAGATGAGTTTCTACAATGCTAATAGGAAATAATTGAACAAAATTTTATATTAGAGCCTATGAGAGGCCCCCCAAGGTGATTCTAGATGGCAAAGGGTTACCTTGTCTGACCCATGTTAATCTGAATTTATTAGAACAATACCAGCTTTTGCCACAACTTTTACCTTCCAGATGGTGGGGGTCTTCTGTTTGGAATATCTCCAAAAAAAACCACATTGTTTATATGAGCACCTTGCATACAATCCCTTTTCAAATCACCTTGTTTACCAAAATTAAAACATTTGACATTTTGATTCTTTATTAAAATTTCTAAAAATCGTGTTTCCTACCAAAGCAGAATTTGTGTGAGATCCAATATCAGCTCTATTTCTAATCCATTCATCTATTGCTGCTGCTTTTGGTTTGAATGGCCTAAACACCATTTTACATTATGAATTGGCATGTTTTAAAAATAAAGATTCAATTAATATTCATCTGACCGTATTCTATTTATAGCTGCAATTATCTTTGTGAAAAATCAGTGATGGCTTCTTTGAGGCCTTGTATAATTTTAGTAAATGGTTCAGACCTCTTTCCTTATTCTTCAACCTTGTTCTAAGCATTTAAGTCTACTAAACAGTAGAAGGTCAAGGTGTGATCATCAAATTAAAACTGTCCTTGCATTTCAGCATATTGGCTTTCACCTAGCAGCTGATCTAAGAAATATTAATGCCTCTGGCTCTATTTTGTTGTTCTGTGACCCTAGCTTCCTCTGGCTACCATGTTTGCCATTGTATCTGAGGACTGTCTTCCAATATTGCTTTAGCTAGATCTTTCCTTTCTTGGGGGATAATTCTATTCTGAGTTACCCTTGTATTTTACATCTATTTCACATAGGGTAAATGCATTCCATATAAAATGACTGCTTCTTTAAATCACCTAAAATCTAATATTCCTATAGGATTCCATTTAACTTCTGTATAACCTTTGGCTGCCTATCATCTGCTGGTCATTCCTGTATAGTAACTGGATGAACTAAGGTTAGTTTTTTGTGGGTTGTCCCTCTTCAGTTTCATCATGCAGTGGTGGAAGACTCTTGTCTAAATTCCTTTGTCTGTTTCTGAGTATTTTTCTTATTTTAATTAGTACGTCTTTCTAAGGCTTCTATCTTATCAGCAGTAAGTCTTTCTAAAACTTGGGTGTTATCAATAGTAAGTCCTTCTAAGACTTGTAACTTCTATCAGTAAAATTTTTCTTATTTTCATTAGTAAGTCTTTCAAAAGATTGTATCTTATCAGTAGTAAGTCTTTCTAAAGCTTGTATCTTATCAATAGTAAATCTTTCTAAGGCTTGTGCCTTATCAATAGTAAGTTTTTCTAAGGCTTATATCATAGTCTTATTTTGCACAGTTATCAAACCACTTTTAAAGGATAAAATATGAATTAACAAACTGATAGAAATTACAATCAACATTATGTCAATTGCAGCTAAGTTGTTTATCCTCTTTTTTTTGCATTATCAAGCCACCCATAGTAGCACTATATAGAGCCCTAACTCCTTGTGTTATGATATTAATTCCCATTCTTAAAATGGGAAAGATTTTTTAATATTATTTAATGTGAGTATAATATTATTTAATATTATTAAGAATTTTTCAGTTAGCCTGATAGTGGTGCATACATTTAATCCCAGCACTTGGGAGGCAAAGGCAGGTATATATCTGTGAGTTCCAGGACAGCCAGAGCTACACAGTGAAACCGTGTCTCAAAAAACAAACTAACAATAAAGAACTTCCCAAGTATCTCACCAAATTTGCTGGCATGTCAGTTTGTTTGCAGTAGCAGCACTGACAGTGAGCTCAGGCCCCTCTGCCAAGCATGAACCCACTTTCCAGAAGCTCCATGAGAAGCAGTGTCAGTGGTCACATTGGCTGGGTGGTCATGCCAAAGTGTTGTTTTTCCATCATCATAACAGTTGCACTTGTATCTATTGCTGTCTCAACCAGTTATTGCAGCTCTGCAGTTATAGGTTCACTTCTCAGGCAGTGGCCCAGTGAGACTTCCACATCCCACTCAATCTGGCTCTTGTTATTGCCACCAAATGTAGTTTTTAACTAAATCTCTATCATTCTATTTATTAATCAGAGTCTGGAGTAAAATCCCGCTAGCTCAGAGAGTTTGAGGAACAGCTAGCTGACCCTCTTTACCAGCATCTCAAAAAGATAAAGAACATCCTTCTGCTCCACCAAACCAAAAAAAGACAACCACATTCAAAGTCCTTCACCTCTACTTCCTGTGAGTCTCTCTGTCTTCTAGACTCCCTCTGACTCTTTATGATTACTTTCTGTCATTTAGTTTCTTGCTTTGCCTCCTGATCCAAGGTTGATTTTATTTAATTAATGCACGTGCAAACTTGGGCCTCACAGTGTAATAAAAAATTCTGTGTTAGGGTCCTGGAGAAATCCCCCAAAAGATCATCATCCACGTATGCAATCATCAAGTGTGTTTATTATTCTAGCATGCTAGTGTCTGCCATCCCACACAAAGGAAAGATGGCGAAGACCCTGAAAAAGATGTTTGAGCTCCTTTTAAGCATATCCACAGGGAGGTCCTAGGAGTAGTTTGATGTGGGATGTTCTGTATGGAAAATGTGTTGCTGATTAGTCAATAAATAAAACACTGATTGGCCATTGCCTAGGCAGGAAGTGTAGGCGGGACAAGGAGGAGAATAAAGCTGGGAAGTGGAAGGCTGAGTCAGAGAGACACTGCCAGCCGCCACGATGAGAAACAGCATGTGAAGATGCCGGTAAGCCACGAGCCATGTGGCAAGGTATAGATTAATGGAAATGGATTAATTTAAGCTGTAAGAACAGTTAGCAAGAAGCCTGCCATGACCATACAGTTTGTAACCAATATAAGTCTCTGTGTTTACTTGGTCGGGTCTGAGGCTGTGGGACTGGCAGGGGATAGAGATTTGTCCTGACTGTGGGCCAGGCAGGAAAACTCTAGCTACAGTAGTTAGGTCATTTTAGATATGATTGGCTTAAGCAAGTGGCAGTCATATGGGTATGTTTTAATTGGTTAGGCCTAGTTAGGGGCTGGTCAGGGCTACAGTTTTCCATTTGGGGGTAGGCCTAGACACAGCCCAGGCTTTGTCCTTGTTTGGTTATTACCTTGAGCTGTTTATAGCTCAGGCCACCAGACCTCCTCATCTTTGCTTTCAGGGGTGTTGGAGATTGATTGCCCTTTGTTCATGGATCTTCCTCAGAAACTGCTTGCTCTGTTCCAAAAATCAGGGACCAAGGCCTAGTTCTTAACTGAGTTATTAGGGCAGGCTATCATGATATTTGCCTTGTCTTCTCACCCCTCAACAAAATAGATGTAAGCATCTTCTCTTAAAGAATACTATAGGAAATCTGGGTGTGATGGAATTCACCTGCAGTCCCAGCACTTAGTTGGTGGAGATAGGATGATCAGAAAGTCAAGGCCATCTTGAGCAGCATGGACCTGCCTCAGTAAAACCCAAAGCAGGGCCAGGGAGATGGTACGGTGAGTAAAAGTAACAGTTATGATGACCTAAGGACCCAAATTGGTTCCTAAAATTCACATAAGACTGGGTTGATGTGTCTGTAATCATGGGACTCTTAAGACATTGTGAGAGGTAGACACAGGAGAAGCTTCTGGAAGCTCCTGGCCTAGCTAGCCTGAAAGATGAAATACACAGGAACAGAAACAGCAAGAGGGACCTTGCCTCAACAAGGTGGAAAGCAAGAAGGGATCCAAAAGTTGTTATCTGACTTTCTCATGTGCTCTGTAGCAAACATGTTCTTGTATTCTCACATACATTCACTCATATGTGCTTCAAAGCAAGCAATGCAAGAATACTCAGAAAAACAGAAAATGAGACATAAAAACCAGTATCCTAAATAGTTATATTATCTATTTTGGGTGAAAACTGATGATTTTTGCTTAAAACATCTGTGTGTGTGTGTGTGTGTGTGTGTGTGTGTGTGTGTGTGTGTGTGACTCCAGTTGTGTTGCATTTCCCAAGCCTTGCATATGGGTACTAAGAGTGGTGTCTTACTACTACTGTCCTTGAGATCTTGTACTATGGAGATAGTTTAGTCCACTAAAATGTTTTAATGAGAGACTTGATCAAACTGTTATTTTCAATCAATAAAAACACATCAGGATCTGAAAAAAAATTACAGTTCATATGACCAAGTGTGTCTTGCATAAACTCTGAACGTGTAGCTAAGTGTGTAAAATCAAAACAAATAACTAGCTGTTTAAAGCCCCAGTGTCTCTTTCCAGTCTACAATAAGATTATATGATGTGCACCCTTTGATTTTCCTTCTCCTCCCAGTCTCCTCTCCACATTGCTGACTGTGGCCCTGTATTTGAATCTTATGAATTCCTTGCTTCTTTGTTATCTTTAATTATAGAGCCATCAATCTCAGAACCCACAGAAGGGGGGAATTTGAAAACATTCTGGATTTGTATTGTGCTATTGAATGCACTGTAGGCTCTTTTACATAGCCAAAGGGAGACAGCTTTAAATGAACTTCTCACAGGGAAAAAGTAGGTAAGTGTTTAACAGGGGAAAGGAATTGACAGGTATATAATTATTTCAGTGTCTCCGTTTTGCTTCTTTCTTCCTCTTTGTAGTTTGCCTTCTCTCTTTCATCTCCAGCATATTCCCATGTGTCCCAAAAAATTGACTCTGTTTGGTGTTCCTTTATCTCCTGATAAAGGCACCTGGTGAGGTTTTCTTTTCCAGGTGAAATCTGAAGACTTGAGCTTCAGAAGAGGGACAATTCAAACCTTCAGAAGTCCAGAAGATTTGTGCCATGGCAAGAGAATTCATTAAAATCATCAGCCAAACAAAAGTAAGATGCAAGGTCCAAGAAATGCACATAAGTGCAATTCTAGAAATGAGTGGCACTGTCCTTGAGAGCCTTCTAGTATCTGTAATGATCACAGTTTCAACAAAGGTAAAAACAAGATGGCACAGGTAATACACCAAAACTGCTTTTACAAAATGAAAAGGAAAAGGCAGGTGTAGAATTCACAATAAAATAACTCTAATGTAATGAATTCCAACATTTTATATAGAAATACAACAGCTATGTTTACAACTGGAAGTTACACATAGGTCCAGTAAACACCCAAGACATGTTACACTACTATTTGATTTAAGACTGTGGCCTAATATTGGGTTGTCTCATTTTCACCTTCTTAAATTTATGCAACAAAAAGAATGAAGCAAATTATGAATCTGTGACAAAAATGTTCATATTTGAAAGAATTTATACAGTTTAATGTAAATAAATTAATGCGAAATCAATTCTACACACTGTTAAAATATTACTTCACATATGCATATTATCATAATATTATACATTGTATACCTCTATAAATATATAACAATAGTCCCAGCCACTGTCCAGCAAGTTAGAGACCTGTGGGTAGGCTGTTCCACCACTACCACCACACCACCACCACCACCACCACCACCATCACCCATTGGACTCTGTAAGCTACAAGACCCACTCTGCCACCCAGACCCACCAAATCCATCACCCTTTCCCTGGCCAACCACCCCCTGCAACATCAGCAGCCCCCAGAGGCACAAGCATCACCAGCACCAATTGGATGAACAGGTGAGTGACTGGTATCCCAGCTAAACTGTCCCAATCTCTAGGCCCTAAGCACCAAGGTACATCCCATGCTCCTCCCCATCCCATCTCAGCCCCAGCATCTGGCTAGCAGGTAAGAGATCTGAAGGCAGGCTGCTTCACCACCTCTACCACCCATTAGACTTTGTAATCTACAAGACCTACTCCACTACCCAAATCTACCATACCCATCATCCTCCCCCTGGTTAACTATCCCTTGCAACATCAGCAGCTCCTAGAGACATAAGCATCACCTCCACCAATTGGAAGAACAACCCCAGCAAGGCAGATGGGCCCTGCCCCCAACTCTGTTGGAATTCCACTGGTGCAGCCCCAGCAGCCAGCCAGCTCTACCACCTACACCAGTTGGAAGAACAGCCCACTCTGCAGTCCAGTCCCACTTATCTCAGCATCCTCCATGTGAACAGCCCTCTCCAGCAATATCAGCAGACCATATAGGTATAAGCACTACCTACACCAGTTGGAAGAACTGGCACAGGCAAAATTTACACCAGTTGGAAGAAAAAACTCCATAGGCACAGGCAAAACCCACACCAGTTGGAAGAACAGACCCCCATAGTCACAATTAAAGCCCTCACCAGCCAGATTAACTGGAAGATATGCTAGATCTAGGCACACAAACCTTAGCTGAGACAACCCTACTTCACCTGACAACCAGCCAATCACCAGAACCCTTGGCCATTTAGGCCAAAAGACAATAAAGGAAATAGATAATAAAGGAACAAAAGACCCATCCAACGAAGACTTCACAAAAATCAGCACCAGTCCCTATAATTATTCTGAACTCGGATGGGTAAATGGCAGTGTAAGAATACATTGAATAATATAAATGGCACCACCAGAACCTAGTGGTTCTACAACAGCAAGACCTGAACATTCCAATGAAGATAAAGCAAAAAATATGACCTTAAAAATAACTTTATGAAGATGATAGAGACCCTTGAAGAGGAAATGAAAAATTCCCTTAAAGAAATTGAGGAAATTACAAACAAAAAATTGGAAGAAATCAATAAATCCATTAAAGAAAGCCAAGAAAGTCAAGAGAGGAAAAAAAACAATCAAACAGGTGAAGGAAACAGTTCAAGACTTGAAATTTGAAATAGAGGCAATAAAGAAAACACAAACTGAGGAAATTCTGGAAATGGAAAATCTAGGTAAGCAAACAGGAGCTACAGATGCAAGCAAAACCAATAGAATACAAGAGATGGAAGACAGAATCCCAGGCATTGAAATTATGATAGAGGAAATAGATTCACTGGTCAAAGAAAATGTTAAATTCAACAAATTCTTAACACAAAATACCCAGGAAATCTGGGACACCATGAAAAGACCAAACCTAAGAATAATAGACATAGAAGGAGAAGAATTTCAGCTCAAAAGCACAGAAAATATATTCAACAAAATCAGAGAAGAAAACTTTCCCAAACTAAAGAAGAACATGCCTATGAAGGTACAAGAAGTTAACAGAATGCCAAATAAACTGGTCCAAAAATATAGTCCCCTTACCACATAATAATCAAAACACCAAACATACAAAATAAAGAAAGATTATCAATATCTGCAAAGGAAAAAGGCCAAGTAATGTATAAGTGCACTCCTATCAGAATTATACTGGACTTCTCAATGGAGACTCTGAAAGGCAGAAGGTCCTGTACAGATGTTTTCCAGACACTAAGAGACCACAGATGCCAGCCAAGACTACCCACTATACCCAGCAAAACTTTCAATCATCATGGATGGATAAAACAAGATATTTTATGACAAAATCAGATTTAAACAATACTTATCCACAAATCCAGCCCTACAGAAAGTACTGGAATGAAAACACCAATCCTAGGAAGTTAGCTGCACCCACAAAAACACAGATAATAGATATTCTCACACCAGCAAATCTCACAGAAAGGAAACACAAACACTACTACCACCACCAAATAAATAAATAAATAAATAAATAAATAAATAAATAAATAAATAAATAAATAAAATAACAAGAATTAGCAATCATTGATCATAAATATCTCTTAATATCAATGGACTCAATTGGCCTATAAAAAGACACAGGTGAACAGAATGGATACAATAACAAGATCCATCCTTCTGCTGCATACAGGAAATATACCTCAACTTTAAAGACAGACATTACCTCAGAGTAAAGGGTTAGGAAAAGATTTTCCAATTAAATGGACCTAAGAAACAAGCTGGTGTAGCTACCCTAATATTTAATAAAATAGACTTCACACTAAATTTAGTCAAAAGAGATAGAGAAGGACATTTCATAGCCATCACAGAAAAAAATCCACCAAAATAAAGTCTCAGTTCTGAACATTTATGCCCCAAATACAAAAATACCCACATTTATTTAAAAAAAAATCACTAAAGCTTAAACACATCAAACCCCACACATTAATAGTGGGAGACTTCAACATCCCACTCTCAGCAAAGGACAGGTCTGCCAAAGAGAAACTGAACAGAGAAATAAGGGAACTAACAGATGTTATGACTCAAATGGACTTAACAGATATCTACAGAACATTTCACCCAAACACAAGAGAATATACCTTCTTCTCATCACCTCATAGAACCTTGTCTAAAATTAACCACATACTTGGACACAAAGCAAATCTCAACAGATATTTTTTTTAAAAAAATGGAATAACCCCCTATATCTTATCAGATCACCATGGCTTAAAGTTAAAATTCAACAACAACCCAAACTGCAGAAAGCCTACAAACTCATGGAAACTCAACAATGCTTAATCACCACTGAGTCAAGGAAGAAATAAGAAAGGGATTAGAGGTTTCCTAGAATTAAATGAAAATGAATGCACAACATACACAAACTTATTGGACACTATGAAGGTAGTGCTAAGAGGAAAGTTCATAGCACTAAGTGCCTACATAAAGAATTTGAAGAAATCTCATTATAGTGATTTAACAGCACACCTGAAAGCTTTAGAACAAAAAGAAGCAAACTCACCCAGGAGAAATAGACAACATGAAATAATCAAACTGATGGCAGAAATCAATAAAATATAAAGAAAGAGAACAATACAATTAATCAATGAAACAAAAATAAGAAAATCCTTATCCAAACTAACCAAAAGGCAGAGAGAGAATATCCAAATTAACAAAATCAGGAATGAAAGGAGGATATAACAATAGGTACTGAGGAAATCCAGAGAATCATTAGGTCATACTTCAAAAACCTGTACTCCACAAAATTGGAAAATCTGAAAGAAATCGACAATTTTCTAAATAGCTATTATATACCAAAGTTAAGATAAACAATTTAAACAGACCTATAATCCCTAAGGAAATAGAAGCAGTCATTAAAAGTCTCCCCCCCCCCAAAAGAGCCCAGGGCTAGATTCAGCACAGAATTCTACCAGAATTTCAAAGAAGAGCTAATACCAATATTCCTTAAACTGTTCCACACAATTAAAACAGAAGGAACATTGCCAAACTCTTTTTATGAGGCTACAGTTACCCTGATGCCCAAACCACACAAAGATGCAACAAAGACACTTACTGATCAATCTCCCTCGTGAATATTGATGCAAAAATACTCAATAAAATACTGGCAAAACAAATCTAAAACACACCAAAAAGTCACCCATGATCAAGCAGAATTTATCCCAGAGATGCAGGGTTGTTTCATCATATGAAAATTTGTCGATGTAATCCACTATATAAACAAATTGAAAGAAAAAAACCACATGATCATCTCATTAGATGCTGAAAATGTTTTTAACAAAATCCAGGACCACTTCATGATAAATTTTAGAGAGATCAGGGATATAAAGGACAAACCTAAACACAATAAAAGCAATAAACAGCAAGCTGACAGCCAACATCAAATTAAATGGAGAGAAACTCAGTGTGATTCCACTAAAATCAGGAACAGACAAGGCTGTCCACTTTCTCCATATCTATTCAATATAGTACTGGAAATTCTAGATAGAGCAATAAGACAACAATGGGAGATTAAAGGGATACAAATTGGAAAGGAAGAAGTCAAACTTTCACTATTTGCAGATGACATGATTGATAGTATACATTAGTGACTTCAAAAAGTCTACCAGAGAACTCCTACAGCTGATAAACACCTTCAGTAATGTGGTAGGACACAAGATTAACTGAAAAAGAAAAATAGCCCTTCTATATACAAATGATAAATGGGCTGAGAAAGAAATCAGAGAAATAACACCCTTTACAATAGCCACAAATAATACAAAGTATCTTGGGGTAACTCTTGCCAAACAAGTGAAAGACTTGTATGACAAGAACTTTAAGTCTTTGAAAAAAGAAACTGGAGAGACGATTGGAAAAAATAGAAATATCTCATATGCTCTTGGATAGGTAGGATTAACGTAGAAAAATGTCAGTCTTACCAAAAGCAATCTACTGATGCAATCCCCATCAAAATCCCAACACATTTCTTCACAGACCTTGAAAAAACAATACACAGCTTCATATGGGGAAAAAAAACTAGGTAGCTAAAACAATCCTGCACAGTAAAGGAACTTCCGGAGGTATAGCTATCCATGACTTCAAGTTCTACTATAAAGCTATAGTAATAAAAACAGTTTGATATTGGCATAAAAATAGACATGTAGATCAACAGAATCAAATTGAAGGCTCTGACATAAATCCACACATCTATGAACACATGATTTTTGACAAAGAAGCCAAAAAATATACAATGGAAATAAGAAAGCATCTTCAACAAATGGTGCTGACATAACTGGATGTAAACATGTAGAAGACTGCAAATAGATCCAAATCTATCATCATACACAAAACTCAAGTCCAAGTGGATCAAAGACCTCAACATAAATCCAGTTACAAGGAACCTGATAGAAGAGAAAGCAGGAAGTAGCCTTGAACACCAGTACCAGAGACACTGTTATCCACTATTAATAAATGGGACCTCCTGAAACTGAAAATCTTTTGTAAGGCAAAGAAGACTGTCAATAAGACAAAACAGCAGCCTACAGAATGGGAAAAGATCTTCACTCACCCCACATCTAACAGAGGGATGATTTCCAAAATATGTAAAGAACCCAAGAAACTAGACATCAAAATACCATGTAATCCAATTTAAAAAATGGGGTATAAATCTAAACAGAGAATTCTCAATACAAGAATCTCAAATGGCTGAAAGACATTTAAGGAATTGCTCAACATCCTTAGTCATCAGGGAAATGCAAATTAAAATGACTCTGAGATACTACCTTACACCTGTCAGAATGGATAAGTTCAAAAACACTGATAACAACTTACATTGGAGAGGATGTGGAGTAAGGGGAGTGCTCCACTGTTGGTAGGAGTGTAAACTTATACAGTCACTCTGGAAATCAATATGGTGGTTTCTCCGAAAATTGGGAATCAATCTACCTCAAGACCCAGCAATGTCATTCTTGGGCATATGCCCAAAGGATGCTCAATCATACCACAAGGATACTTGTTCAACTATGTTCATAGCAGCATTGTTTGTAATAGCCAGAACCTGGAAACAACCTAGATGCCCCTCAACTGAAGAATGGATAAAGAAATGTGGTACATAGACACAATGGAGTATTCCTCAGCAGTAAAAAACAATGACATCATGAAATTTGCAGGCAAATAGATGGAACTAGAAAAAAATCATTCTGAGTGAGGTAACCTAGACCCAGAAAGACAAACATGGTATGTACTCACTGACAAGTGGATACTAGATATAAAGCAAAGGATAACCAGACAACAATCTATGGCTCCAGAGAAGCTAGGTAACAAGGAGGACCCTAAGAGGGATACATGGATCACCTGGGAAGGGGAAATAGATGAGCTTTCCTGGGTAAACTGGGGCAGGCAGGACAGGGTGGAGGGGAGGGCATGGAGGGATGGGAAAATGAGGGATCAGAATGGTTGAATTGGGACAGGAAGGAACAGGAGAGTAATGAAAGTGATATCTTGACAGAGGGGGCCATTATGGGGTTAGGAAGAAACTTGGTGCCAGGGAAACTCCCAGGAATCCACAAGAAAGTCCCGAGCTAAGACTCTTAGCAATAGTGGAGAGGGTGCCTAAATTGGCCTTTTCCTATAATCAGTTTGGTGACTACCCTAGTTGTCATCATAGAACCTTCCTCCAGTAACTGATGGAAGCAGATGCAGAGATCCACAGTCAAACACTGGGCTGAGTTCCTGGAGTCCAGTAGAAGGGAACGAGGAGGGATTATATGAGTAAAGTGGGTCAAGATCATGACAGGAAAGCCCCAGAGACATCTTACCTGAGCTTGTATGAACTCATGAATGCTAGACTGAAAGCTAGGGAGCCTGCATAGAACTGACCTAGGACCTCTGCATGTGGGTGACAGTTGTGTAGCTTGGTCTGTTTGTAGGGACCCTAGAAGTGGGACCAGGACCTGTTCCTGGTGCATGAGCTAGCTTTTTTGAACCTGTTCTCCATGATTGGATACCTTGCCCAGCCTTGATGCAGGGGAGAGGAGTTCAGTCCTGCCTCAACTTAATATGGCATGCTTTGTTGACTCCCATGGGAGTCCTTACCCTTTTTGAATGGAGATGGAGGAGGAGTGGATAGTGGTGGGGGGTAGAAGAAAGGTGAGGGAGGGAACAAGAGGAGAGGAGGGGAAACTGTGGTTAGTATGTAAAATAAATAAAAAATTAGAAAAAATAAAAGCTCTTTAAAAAGGAAAAATATATATAGCAATATATACATAACATCAGATTATGCCATCATTATGAATTATAAAATGCATTTTGTGCCCATTTTATAAAAATGAAAGGATGATAGAATAAGGTATGAACTAGGGATATTACCATCTTTACAGAAGGAATTTACACCTAGTGATTCTCTTTGACATTTCGCACACTTTCCATGGTTAGGGTGGATATAACTTGAGATGGATTATTTCTATCAAGTTCTACCTAGCCAACTACTGCATGATTTTTAGTGACACTGACTGGATTAGGGGAAATAATACCTCATTAGTAGGACATATAAAATAGCACAGCTTGACATGTTAGCTAATTCTCTATAATCACAGAAACTATGATAATTTTATCTGAAGTAAAAAAGATGTGACCTGGTTCTCTCAGAATAAGAATTTTAACATTATCAGTTACTCTTGGATTTTACTTAACTAAAAATTTTAAACAGACCTCATTTTCCTTCATAGAAATTGTGGTCATCTATTTTGTCTTATTCCATTTTTGAAAAGCTGCCAGTGCACCATATTTTGTTATGCTCTTAATTGTTTTTAAATGTTTATGTTATTCATTTGTAAATTACTTGTGTATGTGTGTATCTGCATGTGGATATGTGCATGGAAGAGATACTTAGAATTTGGAAGAGATTGAACTATGACTGAAATCAATCATACAGGATGAGAATGTTTTTAAAACAAAAATGAAGAAGTAGAGGATGTGCTCTTGAAGTGAATGTAAGAGCTCAAGCTGCTTCCTTTCCTGCCACTTGTGGACTATGAAGTGAGTGGTTTTGCTCCAATACATGCTTCTGCTAGATTTAGTGCTACCTCATCACAGGCCTAGAAAAAACAGGACCAGCTGACTATTAGAACAACGGAAAACTAGCTAGTAAGAGGTATATATATATAATTTTTCTGTGTTTCCTTCTATATATTCTACTCTCTTCATATTTTGGCTGCTGCAGGTAGCTCTGAAATGAATGGCCATGAGACTTAAACCTCATCCTTCAATTTATTGAAATGTACACGTTATCTATTTCTGGAAACTTAGCAACTTAGGACATACTAATACTGTCATTATACATGAAATATAAAAGGATTTATTGAACACAAGAGTCAAAACTGAAAGATGCAGAGGTCACAAGTTGGAAAAGTATTGCAAAAATTTACAATTTGCAAAATTTAACTTGAAATATATCTATGTGTATCCCAGCACATCAGCAGGGGTCTAAGCATTGCTACTAAATGTAGACAAGGTTATGAGCAATGTCCTATGAATTATTTTTAAGCTACAGATAGTACAAGTCCTTGCTTATACAAATTAATGTTTACATTTTTACATTAAGCATCAGAAAATTCAGTGCCTCTGGCTATGCACATTCATTTGTCCACTACCAGCTTCAGACTTTTGGACACCCTTACAGCAGCCTAGGTGTAGTAATATCATCACCACATTTTTTTTATTTTTTTTTCCTTATTTTGAAATATTTTCTTATTTTTTCTTGCTTTGAGAGACTTCAAGTGTTTCAAAGTCTGGTTAATATCTAAATTTGTAACTTCATCTTTATTTTATCTATATGTGTATGTTTTGTGAGACAAGATACACCAGGCTGGCCTCAAACTAAAAGAGATCTACCTGCCTCTATCTCTCAAGTGTTGGGATTAATGGTGTCTGCCATCGTGCCTGGCTAGTATTATCTTCTTATGTTGATTTTACCATATTAAATTTCCTACATTTTATGATTATAGTATTGTCTCTCCACAGTGCTTCCTATATCTTACCTATTATCTGACAGCCATCTGTTATTCACAGTAATCTATCTATAAATTATCTATTATTTATCATCTAACATCTGTCAGTTTTTATCACCTATCATCTCTGTCATATATCATCTATATATTGTCTGTATATCATCATCTATCAATTATCTCTATTTGCACTTATCAATATATCCATTTCTATCTCTATCCTTCATTCCAGTTTACTACTAGAACATTTGCATCCATATGCTTTCAGATTTCAGATAGCATCTTTTTGGAAATATTTAGGATAAGTGATAGAAGGACAAGATTTAACCATGGTCCCTTATTATAAACTTTATTTAAAAACATAACATTATTTCCAATTGACAATCTTACATGTCAATCACAATTTTGTTTTTTAAGAATACAAGGCTAAGAACACTCCAGCACCATAAACACTAGTCTACAGGGATAAAGGCTCTAGCTAGGCACCAGCTCAAATCCTCCATGTTCGGTGGGTTATGTGGGTATTATCTTCAGCAGTAGGACGTTGCCATTAGTTTGTGGAGAGCAACCAATAGCCTTAGAAATGACTGAATTTTTTGGAGGTTTCCATGGGGCCCCTTTGGTCAACAACTCAATTATATGTAACCCGTTCCTGACACAAAAAGTATTCTGCATGCTACCAGAGAAGAAAGATAAACACCAAGCTAAGCTAGCTATAAACCCTTTGATCTTCATTGGTGACTTACCTGACTGCAAGTTGTATCAGTACAATAGTGACACAAAAGTTGTAAGAGTAACCGTCTAATATCTGATTGGATTGAAGATGCACTCCGTGAGATGGAACCCATCCCCAACATTGCTAGGATAGCCAAGAACCTACAACTAGATAGTTCAGGAGCTAGGAGAAAACTAAACACTAAAACAATGTAGTGATAAAATGACTCTTAATGACATTTTGCTATACTCATAGATCAGTGTCTTGCTCAGTCATCATTAGAGAAAATCCTCTTGCAGTAGATTAGAGCAAACACAGAAACCTACAACTAGGCAATGTGAAGAGAGTGTAAGACATTGGAATACTGAGTTCTCAATGAGATGTCTCCATCATATCTCTCCCAACAGGCCTCAGGAACACTGCAGAAGAGGAAGTGGAAAGAATGTAAGGCCCATTGGGAATGGAAGAACCAAGGCTTTCTAGACACAACCAGACTGACACACTTATGAACTCACAGAGACTGTGGCAGCATGCACAAGATCTGCCAAGATCTAAGCCAAGTGAGAGTCTTAATGCTGAAAGGGGAAATGAGCACAAACTCCCATCCTTACCCCAGTTGATAACCACTCTCAAAGGAAAAATCCATTTTCTCCAATGAATTCTCACGGGTATACGAACCACACTTAAGGGCAGGTTTCATGCTGAGCATAAGATGGTCAATACAAAATGAACTCAACGGTAGTTTTTTTCTCTTTGTTTGTTTGCTTGTTTTGAATCTTATAATGCTTTGTCTAGGCCATTATTATTATTATTATTATTATTATTATTATTATTACTTTACATCACAAGTCTTTTTCTTATATATATGGTTTCTGAGTTTATGTTTCTATGGGATTTCTGTGTGTTTGAATGTGTGTGTCTGCATCTGCATGTGTTTCTTTTGCCTTTTCTATGGTACTTTTGTCTGCCTGTCCTATTCTGGTTTGTTTTCTGTTTTATTTTTGATGCCCATTTATTTCTATTGAGAGAGAAAGAAAGGATGTAGATCTGGGTGGGTGGGTAGAATCTGGGAGGAGTTGGAGGAGGGAAAATCATAATCAGAATATATTGTATGGGAAAACATCTATTTTCAATATAAAAGGGCGAGGGAATACAAGGTTATGTCTCAGATCACCTGAGACTGAGTTCTAACTCTACCACAAATAATTACTGGGTGAGTATTGCTGCTCTTTGGATTTTCCATGAATACTTTAGTGTTAACATTTCCTTCTAGGGTAATTGCAAACATCAAATTAAGGACACCCAAGATCCTTTTCCTGGAACAGAGACTGCTAAGGCTTAAGGTGACTGGGACATGGGTGTCGTGATTTTAGTGGGTTTCCGATACATTTAGTTAGTTAGTATGATACATTTCAGGGAGCTGGAGTCTTGGTAGAGACTCCCACTTGCATGAACTTTATGCGATAGACAATGTTAATTGTCATCTTGAAGAGATCTAGGATCACCTGAGAAATGGGCCTCTGAATATGTCTATAGAGGGTTATATTAATTGAAAATAGAAAGACTTGCCCACTGAGGATGTCACCATTCTCTAGGCAGGGCATCCCGAACTTTATAAAAGTGAAGAAAGCAAACTGAGCACTAGCAGACAAGGATTATTCCCATGCTTTCTTCTCCACATTGTGGATGTGTTGTGACCAGTTGTCTCAAGTGCCTCCCATTGTGATTTCTGTACCATGTGGGTACTTGGAACTGTCAATCAAATAAAACCTTTCTCAGCCAAATAACTTTTGAGCTTTTATTCCGTTTGATGCCATGGTTCTTCCATTTTTGAATAATAATGTTTACTTTATAAATTGTGCCATTATAAATAAGAAATTTGTGGTGATAATTTGTTTGTGCCTTAACAAATAAATCTTACCTAAAGATCAGATTGTGGAGGAGCTAAGCCACTAGTTAGCCATAGAGGCCAGGCAATGGTGACACATACCTTTAATCACAGCACTCCAGAGGGAGAGGCAGACGGATCTGAGTTCAAGGCCACCCTGGGCTACACAAGATTGATCCAGTCTAAAAGTAAAACAGAACCAGGCAGTAGTGGCACACACTTTTGATTCCAGCACTAGGGAGGTGGAGACAGGAGCTCAGTTCTTTTTCTGCTGAGGAAAAGATTCAGTAGAGGTAAGAAGTCTCTCTAGTGACTGCTCTGCTTCTCTGATCTTCAGACAGACTTTATTTGTTAGATCACAAAAAAAGTACCATGGAAGTTGGTAAGTTTTGTTTTCTTCACCTTTGGGGAAATTAATAAAAACATCATGATTCTGGTAAGGAAATAGGGAATAATTATAAAATATTCTCAGTAGCTTCTGCATAAAACAGTCTACTCTGAGGGAAAGGATTCAGCCAGAACTTCTACTGGGAGAACAAAAATTTTCTATTCAAGTCCCTTTAAGAGTTTTGACTCATTTAAGGGTCAAATAAACAATTAAAGAAAGAAAAATATCAAGTAAAGTTTCAACTGGCCAGGAAAGAAAATAAATTAAGATTTCACCATGTTTAGGCAAAAGAGTACAAAGAAAAAGACAAGCTTAAACAAGGGTGAAGGCCATGTGCCTCAGCAGTGGTCCCATGAAAAAACAGAGAGTAAACTATAGGATTATTGAATGTCCTTCTTCTTCCTTGTATACTACTTCCACACACAACAGTCTAGTTTAATAAAACGGGCTACGTTTTGAAGAGTTGAGGTATATGCATGTTCACTGAGCAAGAGAACTGGGGAGAATGCAAAGCAAGAAGAAGAGATAAAGATAAAAAGACTAGAGATATTCTTACTTCCATCTTTTATGCTACAGCAAACATGAAACACACCTCGTCAGTAAATGGACACATATTTTCAAATGAATATTTATCTTATATTTTGTTGCTTGACTCATGTCAGCTGTTGACATGCAGTTACAAGCTGAGAAGAACAAAATCAAGACTAGAAAAGTAATGACCACACTCAGCTACAACATAGATTTTTAAAGATCAGACTGCAGATTCAAATGTTCAATATTTTGATGGAGATAATGGTCAATATCCAAACACAAATAGATTACACAAGAAAATTCATGGAAACTCTGGCAAAAAAAAAATCCAAAATAATGTTCAGATTCAAATAATTCTGGGACTAAAATAAAGATTTTTTTTTGATCTGTCTTCAATAGAGTGAGTGCAGTTGAGGAAAGAAATAAGGTTGAAGATTGGTCAGTAGAAACTTCCTAACCAGAAATATATGGAAAAAAAATGAAAATCAGGAAACATATTATTCCTAGAAGCAATTTTGAAAACCCACACATATACACCATTGTAATGAACATGAAACAAAGTGTAAAGCATCATAAATTCTCAGGAAAATGGTTAAAACTTTCCAAAATTAATGACCATCATGAAAATGGAGATCTAGAAAGTTTAGAAAACAGCAAGCAGGTTAAGTATTAGGCAACAATAAAACCATCTACCCTTAGGTATATCATAACCAAACTGCAAAACTCAAATACCAAGAAGGTTTCCCTGGGAAATAACACTATATGCCCATAGAGGAATAATGGTTATAGCATGTTTCTTACCAAAAACTAAAGGCTCGAGAAAATGTTAGAGTAAGATTAGTAAGATGCTAAAAGAGGTTGTCTTAACAGTAAAAATAAAACTTAAATTTTGTAGAATAGAAAGGGATATGAACATGGTTAGCAGAACTATCATCACTGTATAAGTTTAATATCAAGTCAAGGAGGAAGAGGAAGAAGGAGACAATGAAGAGGAGAGCAGAAGGAGAGGAAGGGTGATGACCATGTCCCATACTGCCAAGTAGTATAAGAAGTCATGTTTCTGGGAGTCCCTGAGACCCAAGGCAAAGCAACATGAATTTTTGTTTCCCCATAACAGTGTTACTCTGAACTGTAGGGTAGCAACACAGAGTGAGTAGCTGGTAGCAGCCTGGGGGAAGTACGGCACTGGTGCAAACACAAACATGATTCCAGAGCAGAATAGCTGTGCTTGATGGTCTATGAGGGGTTGCTTCCTGGCTATCACGGTACAAAACATAAATAATTATATTGTGTTAAGTTTTGCAACCCAATAATGTCCCCAGTGTATAATTAAATCTCAGCTACATTATATATTTCTCATAGTACATAAATAGTGTCTGGAGGATTAGTACCCAGATTTTCTTTTTCTTCATCCCTGATTTATTATTTCTGACACCAGTTTTCTTTCTTCTGTAGAGAGAAAATCGCATTACACTATAGCATTTAGAAAACTTTATTATAGCTAGTCTATGAGTGCGGGAGAAAACCTACTTATCGGGGTCATTTAACTATATATTTTTTTAATGACTGGAAGAGTAGCTTTCAAAATAAACAAGAAATTAATTTCAAAAACAGTATCTACTAACTTTTTGTAATGTGGCTCTGAGGATTGAACCAGGGTGTTACACACACTCAGTGCACGTATACTACCGAGTTACACCCCCATCCTATATTACCAACTTTTAGTGATGGCTTTGACCTACATCTCTCCTTCTATAGCCTTATTCCTGGTAATGAGAAAGGGTGAAGGAAACTACTTTCCTACTCTGGTCTCCTACTAGACTTTGCCAGTGTGAAACCTGAAGGTGTCTACGAAGCTGGAGGATGAAAGTGCTCGCTCAGCCCTGTTTCTTTTCTGTAGGATCTCTGCTTCCTTCTAGTCTGGTTGCTTTGAACAATGAGTATTCTGGCTATGCTGCTCCTCCTGAATAGCAGCAGTTCCTGGATGTGATGACTCCTGAATCGAGATTCACCCCTACTCCCAGCAGTACTAGCTAGCTATTGCCTCCCCCAGGAGAAAAAGTCTGTGTCCCAGGCCCATGGATCTGTCCCCTGAACTCAGAGACCTACAAGACATGAGTAGTTTCTGCCTCCTCAGAAGTCTAGCTTTCCACTTCATGGGACTTTTATGTCTAAGTCTCCATGTCATGATACTTCCAGCCTATATGCTTTGTTTTCTGTCTCTGCAGATAAAGGGTTCTTCATAGAGTTCTACCTCAGTGAAGACCTTGATGTTGAGAACAGTTAGACAGCGAGCATGTACGGTGCTTGTCACCAGGCCTGAGGATCTGGGTTCAATCCCCAGGACTCACATGGTAGAAAGAGAGAAACAAATCCACAAGATTTCCTATGACCTACACATGAGAACAATAGCACATGTTCCACTACCAACAAATAAAGAAATGTAATGAAAAGGGCAGAGAGTTCAACATCGCTTCCCCACCTTTACAGTTATCTACAAAGCCATCTTCTATTATACAGTTAACAGTTCTTGTGTTGTTATTCCAGTTTCTGTCTCTTGATTGGACTCTGATAACATAAGACATTACAGAAAAAATAATCCCATGTCTGATATCTGATTTTAGATTATATTGTGTTAGAATCCCAATCAAGATGAGATATGTTCTAAACATGAATAAGCATTGATTGCTTATATATTTACAAAGACATGGCATAAGTTTTGAATATATGGTCACTAAAATCTAATATTAAAAAGTTTATTTTGTAGTAGGGTTTTTTTTTGTGCCTATTATCCATTTGGGGTGGGGATGTTCCTTAATTCCTTTTGAAAAGTTTCAGATCTCCCAAGAACCCTTAGAAATGATTCTCAATGCCATTTGGGAGCGTGTGATAGAAGCGGTTTTATATTATGTAATTCAAGATGCATACATGGAGTTCAGACTTATGAATCTTTTCCAGGAAAAAATCTGATCTTATAAAGATAAAAAATCTTGCTTTCTGGGGACAAAGGAGATGGCTTGGTGAATAAAGTGCACTCCATGCAAGTTTGAAGACCAAAGTTCAAACTCCCAGTACCCATCTAAATTTCAGGTGGTCATGGTGATCAAGTTGTAATCCCAACACCAAGGGAATAGAAACAGAGTATTTTCAGGAGCAAGCTGTCCCACTAGGGTAGTTCTGGAGCAACTGCAAGCACAGAAATTTGTCAGTGGCATCATCGTATCAGGGGCTCACAAACTATAATAAGCCTATTGCTATTACTCAGGAATCTAGGCTATTTCTCCACCATGTAATGATCATCAGAGAAAGAGCAGACAGGTAGGTTCAGTGCATTTCTTTTGCATTCCAGTCCATTGAAGAGCACTCCCTTCTAATCATGATATCAGCTTCTGCAGAAAAACATGTGGCACCACTCTGCCTAAGTGCAAAGTGGAAAAACATGTGAAGAGGACACACTGATAAATCACTGTTAGTCGCTATTGATCCATTGTGACTTAATATTACATCATAAAAATAGTTATGAATTGAAAGATTGGCAGAAATTTTGGCAATCTTGACATGCATATTTCTCAAATGTCAAGGGTCTACAGTCAAAAAAGGAGGTGGCTGGGGCAGTTGCAGTAGAGAGTAGAATCATTTCAAAGGAAAGGTCTTTCCAAAATCACCAAACTGATTTTGCTCTCTTCTGTTTTGACAGTCCTAGAATAACAAGATTTTTTTTTCACCTCTAAGCTAATGGAGCTCTGGGTGATCCTGCTGTTATAACAAAAAGGTTTACTTAAAACACTGAAAAACAGCTACAGTATTGTATTAGATGAGGCAATTAAAACACATCTGGGCAGCAGAATGAAACTTTCACAAGGATCTTAACCATAGCTTAGGTCATGCCTGAAGCTGAGTCCTAGTGTGTGGTACATGTACAAAAGTAAAGTAGAAAAATGACCTCAATATCGTTCTCCCACATGAGACAATTGTGAGATTTCCAACATGTTATCAAAACAACTGTCATAAATAAAACATCCCACTTCTTAGCAAGCAGTACTAGTTGGATGTTTTCCACTAGTACCTGCTTGATCTCCTTTAAAAGTCTTCCTTTTAAACAGGACTATTGATAATTACTTTCATTCTATGACACATAGAGATCAGATTAATTTAAAGACAAGGACTCTCACAGCTAAGAAACTAATGGCAGCAGATTATACCTGACTGCACTGATAATCAGTTGTCTCTGCATGAGATTAGTGTGTCTTGTATGAAGTACTTTCATTGTAAGTTGATTGTGGTCATTGGTTGGGTTTCACAAGCGCCCTGTGTCCCAATATTCCTTTTACTCCTTATAAGACACGAGTGTTCCGTGTACACATAACAAACAGCCATTGTCTTTCTTGTAGCGAGTTACCCTTAAGATTAAATTTCTTTCCTCCTTGGTCTCTGCTGACTATACTGACTATCTCTGTCCATCATGCCAAGTCTACAAATATTAGAACTAGGAAGAACTTGAGAATTCCCATCTCTCTAGCTCCATCTTTATTTCAGTTAAGTGACAAGACACTGAGCTTTAGAGGCTGGAAGTAGTTTGATCATCACCTGTTACTTAAGTCACTTAACCAACCCTTACTAGACCCAATTGCAAAGTGAAAATAAGAATTCCTTCCCAACCTGCCTCTTGGGAACTGCTATAAAAGTCAAGGCAGTTAATATATGCCACTTAAGAGAATGGTGAAAATTGGTGAGAAGTATGGGATTAGTAGTGATAAAAAAGTAATATTTAGTAAATGTGATCTACACAGCCAAACTCACAGTGCAGACCACACTAGCAGAGAGACGAATTTATTATTTCAGTTTGAAAGTGAGAAGCCTGAGCATGATGTGCTCTGTAATACTGTGGGATGGAGCAGGGAGTTCACCCAGCAAATTAAACAGGGGAGTGTCAACAGAGAGGTACTGTTTGAGATTATTCTTGTTGGGTCACAATTTTCTTATTCGTAATACAGTGTTGTTACAATTATGAATTAATTGCAAATGGCTCTTTTAGAAGGTGGAAAACAGAATCTGAATATCCCTTCTTAGTTTTAATTTTTGATGTTTTCCTTCCTTTATTTGGGTTTTGACTTAGAACTGGAGGGAGAATATGTTCAGAGAGTTCACAGATGCCTTCAGTCCAGTCTCTTGGTTTCCCACTGGAACTGTGATCTACTGCCAGATACTCAGAGTACCTCATGCCATCCTATCTAAGTAAATCTCTTAGCACCTTGGGTTCTCCTTTCTTGTTTCCACAAGTATAAAGCTGCAAACTATCAGGAATGTAGACAATACCCTGCAGAGCCTGGCAGTGCCATTCCTGCCTGGGCTGTAATGTTAAGCTGCTGCCACCTTCTGCTTAGCCCATGCATTACTAATGGAAGCAATTCCTGAAGTTGCCCTGCAGCTCCCCAATGATTTACACCCATCCTGACCTGCAGTACCGAAATACATAATATGTTAAGTTAGATATGAACCGTGCCCAAAATTCTCCATAGGCTCAGTTTTTGTATTTGAAGAGACAGCTACTGCCATCCCATTAAAGTGTGCTCAGTGGTTTCAGCAGTGGATTATCTAACCAGCAGTTTCAGTGTTCAGGGGTATGTTTTAACAGAGAATTCAAGAAAGGGCAAATAAGCAGGGTGCAGATAAGAATATCTTTCCATTGTTCAAGTAGCAGAGGATTCCTCTGTGCTGTTTCTTTGGTGTTGCAAGGGTTCAGGAAGTACACACATGTGAATGCAGACTCCCAGGGGGGGTCAAAGGAATCACATACCCTGGAGCTGGATTTACAAATGATTGTGAGACACTTAATATGGGCACTGAGAACTCAATTTGGATCTTCTGTAAACAGCACATGCTCCTAATCACCAAGCCATGTCCCTAGTCCCTCTATGAACATTTCTACAGAGATATTCATGAGACAAAAAAAAGGTCTAAGCAAGATCTGAATTCATACCTGAGGGAGAGTTCCAGCCTCTAGCTCTGGGAATGTTGTGAAGGGTTAGCTTGGGCCTGACCCAGGGAGCTGAGGCAATCACTTCTTGCTTATAAGCAGTAAGCTATAGTTTTCTCCAGGGCAGGAACCCTATTGCAGTCTCTGGCACCTTAGAGGGATTCCAGTGACCTTGAGCTTGCCAGCCTGAGATCAAACTTCTTGCTTTTCCACACAAAGTAGGGCAGGACTTCCTTGTAACACAGTCCCACAGCTCCCAGGAATGAAGTTTGCCCAGGACCATTTTAATGACTAGCACATGATCACCTCATCCACATGGAGACACACAGGTCTGAGTGTGCTGGGTTATCTCATATCAGCACAAGACCAAAATTGTTTAGTAAATCAGTGAAGTTGGAATGCAAAAATAGTCCACGACCAAAAAGTTCTTGTTTACTAAATTTTATTACCTGGTAATATTATGCCACATTACCTAAAATAATTCTCAAATCTTTTGAGTCTAAAGTTTCAAAGAAAGATGGTTTTTACCACTCAGTATAAGATGGAAGAAACTAACAGAGATTTAAAGACTGTTGTATTAATTTGAAATCTATGGAAAGAAGCCTGCTTACTCTCCCAATTGTCCTTGCTAGAACAAACAGTAGCAGCCTGGGTGTCCTTACTTGCTTCCCTTACACACCAGTGCTCTAGAAATACTTCTCCATCTTCTAAGAGTGCAGCATACCATCCATGTCTTATGTGACTTGGAGTTCATCTTACTGACCTTGGACAGTGTACATTTCTCAATTAATTATTTAGTAGTACCTAATTTTCAATCCAGATGAATAAAATCAGACTTTCAAGGATCTGGGGGAGAATCGTGCTCACAGAAATTGATTATCTGAGTATGAGGACAGAGAGTGTGAGATTCCTATGCTGAGTGCAAGCTCCTTCTCAGCCATGGTCAAAAGGATGTCAGCTGAAGTCCCTTCAGGACAGAGTCCTTGCAGTTTTTAAGGGTTCATGCCTCAGAGTCAGAAAGTTCCTGTTTTCTAGACAGCAGAGGTGACCTTGGCTTCAGACACCTCATTTGGATCTAATTCATCACTAGTGTTGTCGCCTATATGTCCCCATACTTCCTGCCCGGCACCCATGCTTTTCAGCAACAGTTTCCATGTTTATTTTCTTCAGTCAAGCATAAACAAGTACAGCTTCTCAGTGGCTTTGGGTATACACATTTTAATAATAATTTTTGTCTTCTAATAATCTCCACTCAACTTTTCCACCTGGCTTAAAACACAATCCACATAACCCTTTCCCTCAGACATAGTAACACACATGGGAATCGCAGAACCTCTGTTGAGATCCCCCTTTTGATATGAGGTGTCACCATGCAACCCTGCCTGACCTGGACTGTAAAACACTATGTAAAACAGTTCGGCCTTGAACTCACAGAAATCTGCCTGCCTCTGTCTCCAAGTGCAGAGATTAAAGGTGTGCACCATCATACCCAGCTCTGCTTTGGAATTTTACACAGAACTTAAATTATATGATCAAAGGGAGGGAATGAAGACAGTGATTATCTGATCTCAAGGCAGGAAGGTGGGAATTCTCTGTAAATCACATCCAGGAGGAAAGTCTACCCCCAAAAGTAGATTGAGCAAGACAGGCCTTATGCTATACAATCTCTGCTACTGAAGAAACAGGGATGCAAACATTAACTTGGCTTTGAGGACCCAGCTGGTGTAGTTAAGGAAAAACCTGCAGTGAGGTTCAATGTATGATGTCTCTTCTCTCATTCAGGATGTCAGAGTGCGTAACAATCATCTAGAATATGGTGACAGGGCAGACACAGGTTCATATCCAAGAGGAAAGGTTTACAGCCCCAGGAAGAATCTAGAAGTCCTATTTCTTCTGAGCTCTCTCTAGGTGCCTGTGATATAAGCTTGACACAATCCTGAATTACCAACCAGTTAGTTTGTATTTAATATGCAGAAAAAGGCTTTGGGAAGCTGAGCTGAGAAGTTCCTGGAATACCTAAGCAAGGGGCACCGAAGTTGAACCAGTATTATGTCACCTCTTATTCTATGTCCTACTCTTCCATAAGCAGAGTGGCAGCCTTTCCTGTGGGTGAGAGAGAGCCAAAGTGCAGCAGTGCCATAACCTCGTAACAACCCTGGCTTCTGTATTCACTAACAGCCTCTGCTCTCAAACATTCAAAACTCTCATCACTTTCTTTCTCTACGAGGTTCTCATTTATAAATCAAGCAAAACAGTGTGGGGAACGCCTTTGACAGATATCAATATAAAATTCGGCTTCTCAGTCTCTCTCACACACACCAAGGCACAAGCACTGACAAACAAATTAGTAAGTTCTAGGAATGGGCTTGACAGAGTCTTAATTCAGAAGTTTTCTCACTCCAGACGCCATGCTACTTTAATGCTACATCGTCATGGCTCCTATAAACGACCACTAACCGGGGTATACAATCTATTAATCCCTATCCGTGGGCACACCTTCTTTCACTAGAATGATCTCCCCGATATTAACCAGTGCTCTCCCCCGCCCCTCAACCTACACACACACTACAAAGTCCCTTACTTCCACCTCGAGCAAAGCTGCAGACACCGGACAACAAAGTAAAATGGAAGTGTTTCTTCTCCCATCTACGGCAGCTGAGACTCTGGAGCTGCATTCCCTGAACAGTGGAAGAAAATACAGACTCAGCTTGCTGCAGGCTGACCGTCCCCACCACCGTCTTTGCTGCTAGTCTCCTGCCAGCCTCATTCAGGCCTTGGATGCTTTACAGAAGAGAGAAAGGGAGCGCTCAAGGCCTATTGAGTTGGAGCGTGGCATCTGCCGCACACTGAGGGGAGAGGTCAGAGGTCATTGCTTGATTTTGATAAAGCGGGCCAGATTAATTGTCTCTGGTAATCCTGTTTGTCACGGTAGATATGCAAGGGCGTCTTTGTGGCACAGGCTGACATATGGGCCGGCCTGCTGCTTGCCTATTCAGGGGCCCAGCACATGTTCTTCCCAGTTGGACAAGTTCCCAGAGCCTTGTTTGCCAAAGGAGTGGGGCCTCCAGCTCCTATTCAGCAGTTCCCCTGTCTCCACCAACATGCTTTCTTCTAATCTTCAAGCCTGCCTGGGCTATTGAGAGAAGCTGCATTATCCAAGGGGGCCTAGGGAGAGAAAAGGAGAGAAGGGGGCTCGTGAGGAGAGAAAGAGGGAGCTGAATGGGAGAGCCAGACACTCATCACAGACAGGAGTGGGAGACTCTTACAGATGGGGGTGTGGGATGGGGGCAGAGAAATATAATTACAAAAAATAGCAGCCGTGTCCTTCAGGCAGAACCCTTCAGGGCTGATTATAGCTGCTCTCCAAATCTGAATCTATCACCAAATTATACCCTGCCTCTTTTGTAAAATAAATGTTAATAAGAGGTAATTTCGGCCCTGCTGATTGTTAAGCTCAATGGAGATAGATTTTCCCCCTTCCTCTGTGTGTGTGTTTATTGTAATATCTGGAGGGCTTTTTCTTGCCTTTCTTTTTTTTGTTCCAACCAGAATTTATATTCAACCACACACACAGACAAAAAATATGTTCAGTGGTCCAACACAAGAGCCAGAAAAACCAAAAGCAAATGGCTTGAGCATTATAGTAATGGCAGAATGTATAGATGGGCAATTGGCCACTAACGGTCTTCTGTAGAATATTCTAGAAGTAGGGTCCCTAAGATTTAGCTAAGAGGAGAGATGAAGGAGAGAAGGAATGTAGTTCTTTCTTAGTGGAAAAGGAGGGGTCCTTGCTCTAAATAGCTTTGCCTTTCTTTAGTTTAAAAGCGAGACCCCCTTCATTTACATAATCATTATTTTGAGTTGCTGCCAATTCTTTTGGGGGCTTTTACATTTAAAAGCACAAAAACTGGAGACAATCCTGTGACAGATCTTTTGAAAATGTTCCTATGATGTGTATTTATGAAGAGATCCAGAAATGGAGCAATTAGAAACAATGAATAATAATCTTTGGAGCAGACAAAGCATGGGGAGATTCAGATATGAATGCCTGATCTGAAAAGCCCTGAAACAGACTTCCCTGGGTCTTTACAGTGGGTGCTGTATGGACCCAGAGTAGAGATGGGGTGCTAGTGAGTCTAGGGCTGGGCTCTCTAGGCCAGTGGCATCTGATCGTGGAGGCCTGTTGTGTATGCTTCTGAATAAACACTGGCTGCTACTGTTATGATATTCCTCTGACAAGAGACAGCACAGTTGTCATTGAGTTTCAAGGGAATTCACTTTCAAACTGTAAGATATTGAACTAAGATATCCTTAAACTATTACCTTATTCTAGGTAATAGTTCTCCCCAAATTACAGGCAACAGTAAACATATTTTTGTTTTCCCTATTAAAAAAATATAATACCACTACTTGGGCATTTATTCATTTCAGAAAACAAATTAAAATGGAAATCTATGAAGATCTATAAATTATTTACATTGTATTTTGACATGGTGCTTTAAGAATGGCCGGAGGTGATTTGAATGGGGAGTTGGCAAGAGGACAAATATAAGTTCTATTCAAATCAGGACACTGTTACACAAGAGGCACCAAACTGTGCCCAGAGGGTTGAAACTTGCATAAAAGGGAAGCAGCTAAGCAACCTATCTTGCTTTCTATTCAGGCTAGACTTCTACTGAGATTATCTCAGGGTCTTCCAGACCTTTCAGAACTAGGAAAAGGCCCAGTGAAGAGAACTGAACATGACCAACCTGTAACTAGCACTCCCCCTATCACTTTAGGATATGCCAAGTGTAAATCCCTTACATCTATGTGATCAGATTCTGTGGGAGTTCAGTACTATCTGTTCACTGGGGAACAAAGACAATGCCTGATAGCCTGCTGCTCATGCATTATGCAAGTATCTGTCTTCTTTTTTATTTTACTATTTTCGGGTATGTGCACTTGTGTGTACATGTGTCTGTACATATGCATATGGGTGTGGGGGCAAGATGCTGACATCAGTATAGTTGTTCTCTATCTTATTTTTGCTTCAAAGTCTCTCTTTAAACCTGAAGCTTACTTACTCAGCTAGGCTAGCTGTCCACTGAGACCCTGAGATTCATCTGTCTCTGCCTTCACAGAGCTGAAATTATAGGTGGGTACTGGAAGTCCAAACTCAGGGCTTCAAACTTGTATGGAACATACTTCATCAACTGGACCATCTCTCCACCCCCTGTTTAATTTCTAGTGATTATATTTATTTGTCTTATGTCTCAATTTCTTTTCCTAAGTTATCCAAAATGCCTCTTCATATATACTGTTTCCACGAGTCAAGTCAGCATCAGAAGATGCCTTACACACATTCTGTGAGAAAGCATCCTCACTTGAGGTGTGTGGCTGCATCTTTATCTCCATGAGGGAATCAGTTGGCACTTGAGAGCCTCCTTACATGTATGGACTTCAGTCCAAATGCATTAAGAAATTCTCCTTGGATGGTAATCTGGAGCACAAAAACCTGCAGTCATAAATCAACACAATGGCTTGCCTTTCTGCTTAATGTGGACTAGGGCAGAGTTGTCCCAGAGCTAAAGCCACTTCCCCAGGTCGAAGGAAAACTAGTTGTCTGCACCTCACCGTTGATGCACCTTAGCACTTAGGTTAAATGCCTGCAAAATCTTTTCCGCAGAAATGTTTAAGGTTCCTCAGCATTCAACAGCATACTCAGAAACAGGTGTAATGTATTGGGCTCTTGAATGGGCAGAGAGTTTTTTTTTTTTTTTTTTGCACATGATGTGTTTATTTTATTTTATTTTTTAATTTTTATTTTGCAATACAATTCAGTTCTACATATCAGCCACAGATTCCCTTGTTCTCCCCCCTCCCGCCCCCCTCACCTTCCCCCCAGCCCGCCCCCCATTCCAATCTCCTCCAGGGCAAAGCCTTCCCCACAGACTGAGATCAACCTGGTGGACTCAGTCCAGGTAGGTCCAGTCCCCTCCTCCCATGCTGAGCCAAGGGACCCTGCATAGGCCCCAGGTTTCAAACAGCCAACTCATGCAATGAGCACAGGACCCGGTCCCACTGCCTGGATGCCTCCCAAACAGATCAGGCCAATCAACTGTCTCACCCACTCAGAGGGCCTGATCCAGTTGGTGACCCCTCAGCCATTGGTTCATATTTCATGTGTTTCCGTTTGTTTGGCTATTTGTCTCTGTGCTTTATCCGACCTTGGTCTCAACAATTCTCTCTCATATAAACCCTCCTCATTCTCGCTAATTGGACTCCCAGAGATCCACCTGGGGCCTAGTCATGGATCTCTGCCTCCAGATCCATCAGTAGTTGGATGAGGTTTCTAGCACGACAATTAGGGTGTTTGGCCATCCCATCACCAGAGTAGGTCAGTTCGGATTGTCTCTCGACCATTGCCAGCAGTCGGTTGTGGGGGTATCTTTGTGGATTTCTGTGGGCCTCTCTAGCACTTTGTTTCTTCCTATTCTCATGTGGTCTTCATTTACCATGGTCTCCTATTCTTTGTTCTCCCTCTCTGTTTTTGATCCAGCTGGGATCTCCCACTCACCCAAGCTCTCTTTCCCTCGACCTTCGCCCTTCACTACCCCCACTCATGTCCAGGCTGTTCATGTAGATCTCATTCCATTTCTCTGTCGTTGGGCGATCCCTGTGTCTTTCTTGGGGTCCTGTTTTCCAGGTAGCCTGCCTGTTGATGTGAGTAGCAGTCCAGTCATCCTTGTTCCACATCTAGTATCCTGTTATGAGTGAGTACATACCATGTTTGTCTTTCTGAGTCTGGGATACCTCACTCAGGATGATTTTTTCTAGATCCATCCATTTGTCTGCAAACCTCATGATGTCATTGTTTTTCTCTGCTGAGTAGTATTCCATTGTGTATATGTACCACATTTTGTTTATCCATTCTTCAGTTGAAGGGCATCTAGGTTGTTTCCATGTTCTGGCTATTACAAACAACGCTGATATGAACATAGCTGAACAAGTGCTCTTGTGGTGTGGTTGAGCATTCCTTGGGTATATGCCCAAGAGTGGTATAGCTGGATCTTGGGGGAGATGGATTCCCAATTTTCTAAGAAATCGCCATATTGATTTCCAAAGTGGTTGTACAAGCTTGCATTCCCACCAGCAGTGGAGGAGAGTTCCCCTAGCTCCACATCCTCTCCAGCATAAGGTGTCTTCAGTGTTTTTGATCTTAGCCATTCTGACAGGCGTAAGGTGGTATCTCAGAGTTGTTTTGATTTGCATTTCCCTGATGATTAGGGATGTTGAGCAATTCCTTAAATGTCTTTCAGCCATTTGAGTTTCCTCTGTTGAGAATTCTCTGTTTAGTTCTATAGCCCATTTCTTAATTGGACTGTTGGGCATTTTGATGTCTAATTTCTTGAGTTCCTTATATATTCTGGATATCAGTCCTCTGTCAGATGTGGGATTGGTGAAGATCTTTTCCCATTCTGTAGGCTGTCGCTTTGCTTTGTTGACCGTATCCTTTGCCCTACAAAAGCTTCTCAGTTTCAAGAGGTCCCATTGATTGATTGTTTCTCTCAGTGTCTGTGCTACTGGTGTTCTATTTAGAAAGTGGTCTCCTATGCCAATGTGTTCAAGACTACTTCCTACTTTCTCTTCTAGCAGGTTCAGAGTAGCTGGATTTATGTTGAGGTCCTTGATCCACTTGGACTTAAGTTTTGTGCACGGTGATAGATATGGATCTATTTGCAGCCTTCTACATGTTGATATCCAGTTTTGCCAGCACCATTTGTTGAAGATGCTTTCTTTTTTCCATTGTGCACTTTTGGCTTCTTTGTCAAAAATTATTTGTTCATAGGTGTGCGGATTAATATCAGGGTCTTCAATTCGATTCCATTGGTCCACATGTCGGTTTTTATGCCAGTACCAAGCTGTTTTTATTACTGTAGCTCTATAGTACAGCTTGAAGTCAGGGATCGTGATGCCTCCAGAGGTTGTTTTATTGTACAGGATTCTTTTGGCTGTCCTGGGTTTTTTGTTTTTCCATATGAAGTTGAGTATTATTCTTTCCAGGTCTGTGAAGAATTGTGTTGGTATTTTGATGGGGATTGCATTGAATCTGTAGATTGCTTTTGGTAAGATTGCCATTTTTACTATGTTAGTTCTGCCTATCCATGAGCATGGGAGATCTTTCCATTTTCTGACATCTTCTTCAATTTCTTTTTTCAGGGACTTAAAGTTCTTGTCATATAGGTCCTTCACTTGCTTGGTTAGTATTACCCCAAGGTATTTTATGTCATTTGTGGCTATAGTAAAGGGTGATGTATCTCTGATTTCCTTCTCCGCTTTTTTGTCCATTGTATATAGGAGGGCTACTGATTTTTTGGAGTTGATCTTGTATCCTGCTATGTTGCTGAAGGTGTTTATAAGCTGTATCAGTTCCTTGGTGGAATCTTTGGGGTTGCTCAAGTATACTATCATGTCATCTGCAAATAGGGAAAGCTTGACTTCTTCCTTTCCAATTTGTATCCCCTTAATCTCCTTATGTTGTCTTATTGCTCTGGCTAGAACTTCAAGTACTATATTGAATAAGTATGGGGAGAGCGGACAGCCTTGCCTCGTTCCTGATTTTAGTGGAATTGCTTTGAGTTTCTCTCCATTTAATTTGATGTTGGCTGTTGGCTTGCTGTAAATTGCCTTTATTATGTTTAGGTATGTTCCCTGTATTCCTGATCGCTCCAAGACCTTTATCATGAAGGGGTGTTGGATTTTGTCAAATGCCTTTTCAGCATCTAGTGAGATGATCATGTGGTTTTTTTCTTTGAGTTTGTTTATATGGTGTATCACATTGACAGACTTTCGTATGTTGAACCATCCTTGCATCCCTGGAATGAATCCTACTTGATCATGGTGGATAATTGTTTTGATGTGGTCTTGGAGTCTGTTTGCCAGTATTTTATTGAGTATTTTTGCATCAATGTTCATGAGGGAGATCGGTCTGTAGTTCTCTTTCTTTGTTGTATCCTTGTTTGGTTTGGGAATCAGGGTAATTGTAGCCTCATAGAAGGAGTTTGGTAATGTTCCTTCTGTTTCTATTGTATGGAACAATTTAGAGAGTATTGGTATTAACTCTTCTTTGAAGATCTGGTAGAATTCTGCACTGAAACCATCTGGTCCTGGGCTTTTTTTGGTTGGGAGACTTTTAATGACTGTTTCTATTTCGTTAGGGGTTATTGGACTATTTAAATAGTTTATCTGGTCTTGATTTAATTTATGTGGTACCTATCCAGAAAATTATCCATTTCTTTTAGGTTTCCCAGTTTTGTGGAATAGAGGTTTTTGAAGTATGACCTGATGATTCTCTGGATTTCCTCAATGTCTGTTGTTATGTCCCCCTTTTCATTTCTGATTTTGTTGATTTGGATGCTCTCTCTCTGTCTTTTGGTTAGTTTGGATAAGGGCTTGTCTATCTTGTTGATTTTCTCAAAGAACCAACTCTTTGTTTCATTAATTTTTTGTATTGTTCTCTTTGTTTCTATTTTATTGATTTCAGCTCTCACTTTGATAATTTCCTGGCATCTATTTTTCCTGGGAGACTTTGCTTCTTCCTGTTCTAGAACTTTCAGGTGTGCTGTTAAGTCACTAGTGTGAGATTTCTCCAGCTTATTTATGTGGGCGTTTAGTGCTATGAATTTCCCTCTTAGTACTGCTTTCATAGTGTCCCATAGGTTTGGATATGTGGTGTCTTCATTTTCGTTGATCTCTAGGAAGTCTTTAATTTCTTTCTTTATTTCTTCCTTAACCCATTGGTGATTCAGGTGGGTATTGTTCAGTTTCCATGAGATTGTAGGTTTTCTGTAGTTTTTGTTGTTGTTGAAATCCAACTTTAGACCATGGTGGTCTGATAGAACACAGGAGGTTATTCTAATTGTTTTGTATCTGTTTAGATTTGCTTTGTGACCAAGTATGTGGTCGATTTTAGAGAAGGTTCCATGGGGTGCTGAGAAGAAGGTATATTCTTTTTTGTTAGGATGGAATGTTCTGTAGATGTCGATTAAGTCCATTTGAGTCATGACATCAATTAAGTCCTTTATTTCTCTGTTAAGTTTCGATTTGGGGGATCTGTCCAGTGGTGAAAGTGGGGTGTTGAGGTCTCCCACTATTAATGTGTGGGGTTTTATATGTGATTTAAGCTTTAATAATGTTTCTTTTACATATGTGGGTGCCCTTGTGTTTGGGGCATAAATGTTCAGAATTGAGACTTCATCTTGGTGGATCTTTCCTGTGATGAGTATGTAATGCCCTTCTTGATCTCTTTTGATTGATTTTAGTTTGAAGTCTATTTTGCTGGATATCAGGATGGCTACACCCGCTTGTTTCTTAAGACCGTTTGATTGGAAAGTCTTTTCCCAGCCTTTTATTTTTAGGTAGTGTCTATCTTTGAATTTGAGATGTGTTTCTTGTATGCAGCAGAAAGATGGGTCCTGCTTTCGTATCCATTCTGTAAGCCTATGTCTTTTTATAGGTGAATTAAGTCCATTGATATTGAGGGATATTAATGTCCAGTGATTGTTCATTCCTGTTATTTTTTTGGTGGTGATGTGTGTGTACTTTTCTTCGTTGGGGTCTACTGCTGTGGCTTTATCTATTGCCTGTGTTTTCGAGGTTGTATCTGACTTCCTTAGGTTGGAATTTTCCTTCTAGTGCTTTCTGTAGGGCTGGGTTTGTGGATAAATATTGTTTAAATCTGGCTTTGTCATGGAATGTCTTGTTCACTCCATCTATGACGATGGAAAGTTTTGCTGGGTATATTAGTCTAGGCTGACATCCATGGTCTCTTAATGTCTGCATTACATCTGTCCAGGACCTTCTGGCTTTCAAAGTCTCCATTGAGAAATCGGGTGTTATTCTGATAGGTTTGCCTTTATATGTCACTTGGCCTTTTTCCTTTGCTGCTCTTAATATTCTTTCTTTATTCTGTACGTTTAATTGTTTAATTATTATGTGGCGAGGGGACTTTTTTTGGGGGTCTAGTCTGTTTGGTGTTCTATAGGCTTCCTGTATCTTCATAGGCATTTCCTTCTTTAAGTTGGGAAAGTTTTCTTCTATGATCTTGTTGAATATATTTTCTGTGCCCTTGAGTTGGTATTCTTCTCCTTCTTCTACCCCTATTATTCGTAGGTTTGGTCTTTTCATGGTGTCCCAAATTTCTTGGACATTTTGGTTCATGACTTTGTTGACTTTAGTGTTTTCTTTGACTGATGAATCCATTTCTTCTATTGTATCTTCAACGCTAGAGATCCTCTCTTCCATCTCTTGCATTCTGTTGATTATACTTGCATCTGAAGTTCCCAATCGTTTTCTCAGATTTTCTATTTCCAGCATTCCCTCTGTTTGTGTCTTCTTCATTTTTTCTATTTCCCTTTTCAGGTCTTGGACTGTTTCCTTCATTTGTTTCATTGATTTTTCTTGATTTTCTTTCAGTATTTTATTGTTCTCTTCCAGGACTTTATTGATTTCTTCTAATTTGTTTGCCCTTTCCTCTAGTTGTTTACAGCGTTCTTCACATTTTTTTGTCTTTTCCTCTACACGAGCCTCTAGCTTCTTCATGATGACATTCATAAGGCTATTTTCTTCTGCTTCTTCCAATTTCTGATGTTCAGGTCTAGGTGTTGGAGGAGGGCTAGGGCCTGGTGATGGTGTATTACTGTTCATTTTGTTGTATGTGTTTCTGCCTTGACGTCTGCCCATCTCCTTGTGGTTCGTTCCTGGCCTTATTCGCACACTTGGTTCAGAGCTGACAGATTCAGGAAGTCTCTCTCTCTTGTCCAGATGGGAGCTCTCTTGTCCAAATTGGAAGTCCGGGACAGGATGGAAGCTCTTGTTCAGAAGGGAAGTCCGGGGGAGGATGGGTGCTCTCCTCTCTCTCTCTCTCTCTCTCTCTCTCTCTCTCTCTCTCTCCTCCAGATGGGAAATCCACGGCAAGATGGGAGCTGGGGGCCAGCCTCTAAGTCTCAAGAAGAGGCTTGGGGCTCAGGCGGATGGGCGTGGGGGCAGGGCGTGGAGACTGCAGGGTCTGCCAGGGGTCTTGGAGAAGGAGATCCTTCCCGGTGGGGCTAGAAGGGCACCTGCCCAGGGACCAGAACCTGGGGCCAAGTTGGGCAGGTCTTCCCTGGAGTTGCTGGTGCCCAGGGATGGGGTCCGGGGCAAGCTAGGGCACTCACCTGTGCTTCAGAAGGGAAGTCCTGGGCAAGATGGGAGCTGGGGGGCCTGGCCTCTAAGTCTCAGGAAGAGGCTTGGGGCTCAGGCGGATGGGCGTGGGGGCAGGGCGTGGAGACTGCAGGGTCTGCCAGGGGTCTTGGAGAAGGGGATCCTTCCCGGTTGTGGTAGAAGGGCACCTGCCCGGGGACCAGAACCTGGGCCCAAGTTGGGCAGGTCTTCCCCGGAGTGGCTGGTGCCCAGGGATGGGGTCGGGGGCAAGCTAGGGCACTCACCTGTGCTTCAGAAGGGAAGTCCTGGGCAAGATGGGAGCTGGGGGCCGGCCTCCGGGCAGAGAGTTTTTAATCAGTCAAGTTTGATATAGAAGAGCAGATAATTTTTAATAACTCAGTCTTGGCTCTGCCACCATTACTGTGTTTCTTTAAGCCTTTCTCTGACTCTAGAACTAAGCCATGCTGAGAGTCTCTGTTGCTCACAAGACTTCTTTTATTCTACAATGAGTAGGGGATGAGTGGCACCTATTTCTTACAGGAGGTCGGTCTCATGCTACTGTTATCAAAGTCAGATTGTGTCCGATTTTGCTTAGAAATAGGCCAGTTTGACTTGTGTTGTTGGGGCTCCCTGCTTCAGAATCTATTTGGTCTGAAAAGGGTCATTCAGGATTCAGGGCTTCTCACACTCTGCTCAGAGAGCTGGGATGTGTAATATCTCTAACACAGTCTGCCTGTCATGAATCAGCTTATAGCCACATTGGAAAACCTTTTCCTCTTCATATATATATGATATGAAAATTACTCTACAGGCCTTAGATTTAATGCCCTAATATGACAAAATAAAATACAATAAATTAGTTCAGTCTTAATTCTGTGGTTGACAGAAATACTCACTTATCAGCGATAGGGTATATATCATTTAAAATTGTGCAGAATCATGTTTAAGTTTGAACTCTACAGAGACAGGAGAGATGGTTCAGACAGCTGGACCTTCTGTTCTGGAAGTGTGTGACCAGGCCATAAAGGACAATGAGACAGACATCAAGAAAGGACAGAGATTTTGTGGTTTTCATTTCATTTACTTTGAGAAGAGAAGATTGTGTGTATGCAGTGAAACAGTCAAGAAATGCAGCTGTAGTTTTAATAATATAGATTAAGTAACAAATAAGAGTCAGTTGGTTAATTAAAAATCAAGTTCACCACAAGTCCAGTTTGTACCATTGAGAATAAGGATGTTCTCCTGGGAGAGGAAAGAATGACAGAAACAAAGAAGAGGGAGAAGACTAGCAGGGATGGGATGATGAACCTGGTACAGACAGACCTCCAGCCATTGTACAGGGGATTACGTCATGTTTCTTCAGCAGATTTCTGAGGAGTACCAGGTCTGGGCCATAGCTTTGCGCCTTTCCTGGAACTCGCTCTGTAGACCAGGCTGGCCTCGAACTCACAAAGACCCACCTGGCTCTGCCTCCCAGCCTCCTCCTCTCTCTTTTTAACAAGAGAAAAAGGGTCAGGTGGTGGTGGCGCAGGCAGTTAATCCCAGCACTCAGGAGGCAGAGCCAGGTGGATCTCTGTGAGTTTGAGGCGGGGCAGGCGGGGCAGGCGGGGCAGGCAGGGCAGGCGGGGCAGGCGAGAGAGAGTGTGTACATCTCCATGAAACTTGAAGAGCTCAGTTGCTGGCTAGTACTGGCTAATGTAACTTGCAATGATGCCATCAATAGCTTGTTCTCATGAGTCCCAACCAATTTGCCATTGTGTTTGTATAAGTCCAAGGTTTTAGAATTATGAGGAAAAAAATACGCAATGTTTACATTTTAACCTCAGTCAAGATGATTGTTTCTAGCTCCATTCATTTATTGGCAGATTTCAAAATTTCATTTTTTCACAGCTGGATAATAATCTATTGTGTAAATATACTATGTTTTCATATCCATTCATCAGTTGATAGACATCTAGGCTGTTTCCAATTTCTGGATATTATGAATAAAAAGCAATGAACATGGGTGACCAAGCATCTCTGTAATAAGATGTAGAGTCCTCTAGGTATATGCCCAAGACCGGTATAGCTAGATCTTGAGGTAGATGAATTCTCAGCTTCCTGAGTAACTGCCACTCTAGTTTCCATACTGGCTGTAATGGAAGTTAATTTACACTTCCATTGACAATGAGTATGTGTCTCCCTTTCCCCAAATCCTCATCAGCATCAGCTATCACTTGTTCTATTAATCTTAACAATTCTGACTGGGATGAAGCAAAATCTCCATGTTTTAACTTATGCTGATAACTAAGAATGTTAAAAATTTAAAAAAGTGTTTCTTAGCCATTTGTGTTTCATATTTTACTTCTATATCCCATTTTTGAATGGTTTACTTGTTTTCTTGATCAGTTTTTCTTACACTCTTTTTAGATTCTAGGTACTAATCCTCTGTCAGATTTACAGTGATAAATATTTTTTTTCTATTCTGTATCCTGCAACTTTGAATGATGGTATCTCTGCCAGACAGAAGCTTTTCAGCTTTATGGGGTCCTATTTATTAATTGCTGGTCTTAGTGCCTGTGCAAAAAGTCTTGTTTAAAAAAGTCCTTTACTGTTCCAACGACTTCAAGTCTATTCCCAAATTTCTCTTCTATCAAATTCATGGTTTCTGGTCTTATGTTGAAGCTCTTGATATATCTGGCATTGAGTTTTGTTCCGGGTGATAGATGTGAATCTATTTTTGTTGCTCTTCTCCGCAGCCATCCAGTTTGACTAGCACCATTTATTGAAGATGCTGTCTTCTCTCCAGTGTTTAGGTTTTATGTCTTTATCAAAACTTAGATGTTCATATGTGTTAAACTATTTCTAGATCTTCAGTTTGTTCCTGATGAGCAATGTGTCTGTTTTTTTATGCCAATACTCTTATGAGTTTATTACTATAGCTCTGTAGTACAACTTGAAATCTAGGATAGTGATACTCTTGTAATTCTTATTTTTTTACTTGTGATGTGATTTATATCAGGCTCCTCCCCTCAAAGGTCAGGAATATATTCAGAAAAGGAGGCAGATAAATTGTAAGAGTTAAATGTAGTGGATAAATTCAAGAAAGCAGTGTCTTCTTAACTCAACAGGGTTGATACCTATAAACTTACACAGACTATGATAAGCATGGATAAGACATTCACAAATTCAAGCCAGACAAAATCCTAGCCAGGCAAAGGAGAAGTGGGAACAAAGTCCCACCCCTAAAGCTATCTGCAATTGATGACTGCTAGGAGAGGAAAAATTGATTTTGTCTGCAGTGATTGACAATGGGATATTAACCACACTCCAGGGCAACATTGATGCTTGAGTAGTTGGCCGACACAAAATGAGCTCTGTTTTATTGAGTGCCTTTGTTGTAATTGTGATGGTCTGTTATTTTCTGTCTTTTTAGTTTTTGTTTCTCTTTTTTGCATTTTCTTTTTCCTTTTGAGAGAAAGAAAGAGCATGATGTCAGATGGGTAGAATCTGGAAGAACTTAGGAGAAGAGAAAGGATACAATCAAAGTTTATTGTATGAAAAATTTAAAAAAATAATAAAAATGCCATAAAAGTTTGAAAATGGCAGTCAAAAGCTTAGCCACTATTTCTGGAGAGAAAAATGTGTTATGAAGACAGCTAATATTTGCAATAATTTAAAATGTAGCAAATGTAAATGTGTTGTTCACTTGCAGTGCCTTTTAAGGGGTCCCATGTTGAAATCCATTTCTGTCTCCCAACAACTTTCCAGAATTCAAAGACTGACTGGGGTGATCAGTCAGTTTCAAATCAAGTTACTCGTTACTCCATTACTTGCCACACTGATCTGGCCATTAACAATGGCTTCACGGCTAACATCAGACCAATGAAACCTAGACATATGTGGTTGTTCCCATTTTAAGTGTGGGCCTATGTGCTTCCGATGCTTGTCAAGGTCATTTTCATTTCCGTTTTCAATCTGTTTAATATCCATATGGCAAGACTCCCTTCTACAATACATACATACATACACACATACATGAAAACACACATGTACACACACACACACACACACACACACACACACACACACACACACATAATGGAGCCATTGGACCTCCATGCTGAAAAAGATTGAACCACAAGATAAAAAGATCCCACTTGAGGAGCAGCCATCCATCTTGAGACATCTATGGATTTCACAGGAAACAAAATATTGTGTGCCTTAATAAACTTATGTGGGGTCAGAGAACAGAAAAGCCACAAGATACTTAGGCTAGAAAATGTTAGCACACGCCTTTAATCCTAGCATTCCAGAGACAGAAATCCCTCTGGATCTCTGTGAGTTCAAGGCCGCATTGGAAACAACCAGGCATGGTGATACACGCCTTTAATCCCAGAAAGCAGCCTTTAATCTCAGGGAGTGGTGGTAGAAAGCAGAAAGGTTTATAAGGCGTGAGGACCAGAAACTAGAAGCATTTGGCTAGCAGCATTTGGCCTGGTTAAGCATTTGGCTGGTTAAGCTTTCAGGCTTTGGAGAAACACAGTTCAGCTGAGATTCATTCTGGATGAGGACACAGAGGCTTCCAGGCTGAGGAAACAGGACCAGCTGAGGAATTGGCAAGGTGAGATAGCTGTGGCTTATTCTGTCTCTCTGATCTACCAGTATTGACCCCAATAATTGGCCTCGGGTTTGATTTTATTATAAGACTCTTTAAGATTCCTGCTACATGTTTTATTTTGATAAGCCACTGAAACTTTGCCATTTATCTCTTATGACAGCAAGCTTACCTTAAGATATACAATATTATTATTACTATCTCTTGTATTTAATAGATCACTGAGATTTAATGATAATATGAATAGCAATCTTGATAATCTGACTCCACTGCCTAAATAAAAACTTTGTTATAATAAGCTGAAACTTAAGAAATGACAGAATTTCCCTTTCAGATTTTGTATCAGTTATACTTCTGGATAAAACCAGCAATAATAACACCGTGTAAAAAATATTCACCACTGTACTTTTTCCTCTTAAATAAAAACCAAATCACTGGAGGCAAGTGAGATGTGAAGCAGTAATTACAAGTTGCAGAGAGGACACTTCAATTTCCGTTTGCTTCCTGGGCTTCTGCAGAGAGTGTCCTTATTGCTTTGTGTCAGCTTTGTCCTAATAGTCAATCCTGACACAGATGCAAAGTTAGCATCCCCAAGACATTCACAGAGCTGTTCATTAGGCTCTATACACTGTGAGTCAGGACAGGAAAAGCTAATGAACCAACCACTTAGCAACCACTAAAGGAAGAATACAGCAAAACTCTCTTATTGTATCATTGTTTCTTATCCTTTTTAAATAGTTTATTTTATTTATTTATGTGTATTTGTGGTGTGTTGGTGTGTATATACAAGTGTGCGTGCATATGTGCATATGCTGTGTCATGGGTGTGGATGTCTAAGGAGAACTTGTATAAGTTGGTTCTCCTTCTGCCATGTAGGTTCCTGTATCAAACTCAGATCATCAGATTTGGTGCAAGTGCCTTTACCTGCCTATTCATCTTAAAGCAAGCAGCTTAGACTTCTATGTTTCTGTAATAAAATTAACAGACATGTGATGATACACTTAGGGTAGAGTGCCAGACAACATTTGACTAGAGGTACTATGTTCGACATACATTGTCAAGCTTCTGGATACTTTCTGAAAATAGTTATTGCAAGACAGACTCTGAAAGGCCAAAAAGCGGGCTCCCACATGCCTCTTCATCACCAAGTCAGCTTCTCAGTTCCCCGTTATTTGCAGTGTGTCTTATTTATTTTTCCACAGTAATATTTTCCCTTCTATATTTTACAAGATTCTCAGTGACTGGGGAATTGTGCATATTTTGATCTTTTAGATTGTCTAAGAGTGGTGTTTGCTCAAAGTAAGCTGTTCAGTAAGCAGCTGCTAAGTAGAAGAAAAAACAAAACTTAGTGTTCTCTCCTGTGGATTTAGCCTTCTATTCCAATCTTTCACCATATAGAACACAAAAGTTATACTGTTCTAGATACTGATTTTGGTAAGATAAGTGTAAGCTTCCCAAAGAGTCAATTCTATACCTAGAGACTCAATTTTAGGTCTATAACACACACTGATTACTTATAAGAAATAAAAGCTATTTTTTTTTGTTGTTTTTACATCCTGATCAACAATTACCCTCCCTCTTTTCCTCCCAGTCACTCACCCACTCTCCCAGCTTCTCCTCCTCTGTTTCTCTCAGAAGAGGGCAGGCTTCCCATGGATATCAGCCAGCTATGATATATTAAGTTGCAATGACACTAGGCACCTCCTCTTCTATTAAAGCTGCACAACACAAGAAATTCTGGTAGGAGGGAAGGGTCCCAAAAGCAGGCAACAGAATCAGACAGCCCCTGCTCCCACTGTTCACAGTCCCACAAGAAGACCAGGTTACACAACTATAACGTATGTGCAGAGGGCCAAGTCAGTCCAATGCAGGCACTGTGGTTGTTGTCCAGTCTCTGGGAGCCTCTATAAGCCCAGGTTAGTAGGTTCTGTGGGGATTTTTCTGGTTCCCTTGACCCTACTCCTACAATCCTTCCTCCCCATCTTCCCCAGGATTCCCTGAGCTCTACCTAGTGTTTGACTGTGGGTCTCTATATCTGTTTCCATCAGTTGCTGGATGAAGCCTCCCTGATGAAAGTTGGGTTAGGAACCAAACTATGAGTATAGCAGAGTATCATTAGGAATCACTGATTTTTTTTTTTTCTAGTTTTGTTCCATTCTAACCTAGGTTTCTGGATTATCTTGCCTCTGGGTTATAGCATTCAGAGATGAGCTCCCTCTCATGGTATGGGTCTCAAGCTGGACCAGTCATTAGTTGTTCGTTCCCACATTTCTGTGTCACCTTTACCCCAACACTTCTTGTAGGCAGAACAAATTGTACTTTGAAGGTTTTGTGGCTGGGTTGGTGTCCCACTCCCTCCAGTGGAACTCTTGCTTGGTTACAGCAGATTGTAGTGGGTAGCCATTCCAGCTTTGGTCTGGAAGTTCCAACCCCCATTGAGGCTTCGATAACTATCACGCCTACAAGGCGGGGCCAAGAGTAGGCCCTGAAGACCCGAGAGATCCGGATGCGCCCCCTTCTCTTGTTTCCTGGACCCTGGATGCTAGAGGTAGACGGAACAGAGTTCTCCAGAGAACACTGCCGGACTGCGCTGCGTGTTTCCCAGACGCTGCGACCTACCTATCCCTTCATTTGTAAGTTACACCACTAAATAAATCTCCCTTTTAACGGAGTGGCCTTAATAATTTCACCAATAGCAGATTGCCAGTCCAGGCTCCATATCCTGCTTTGCTAGGAGTCTTAAATAGAGTCACCTTCATAGATTCCTGAGAGTTTCCATTGTTCTAGGTTTTAATCGAATCCCAGAAATGCCCCCACATTCCAATTGTCTCTCCCAGTACTCTCTCCCTCCATTTTCCCCCTATCTGATCCCTCCTGTTCCCAACCCTACCCTTCCATCCAGACCCCTCCCCCACCAGATGACAATGTCTATTCTATTTCTACTTCAGAGTAAGATTCATGAGTGCCCCCTTGATCCCTCCTTGTTAATTAGCTCCTCTAGGTCTAGATATTGTAACATGCTTATCCTTTACTTTATGGCTAATATCCACTTATAGGTGAGTACATACCATGTTTGTCTTTCTGTGTCTGAGTTACCTCACTCAGGATGATTTTTTCTGTGTCTGGGTTACCTCACTCAGGATGATCTTTTCTAGTTCCAACCACTTGCCAGCAAATTTCATGGTGTCGTTTTTTAACAGCTGAGTAATACTCCATTGTATAAATGTACACATTTTCTTTATCCATTTTTGTTAAGAGACATTTAGGGTTTTTCTAGTTTCTGGAAATTATGAATAAAGCTACTCTGAACATAGTTGATCAGGAGTCCTTGTTTTAGGATGAAGCATCCTTCAGGTATATGCCAAGGAGTGATATAGCTGGGTCTTGAGGTAGATCTATTTCCAACTTACTGAGAAACCACCATATAGATTTCCAAAGTGCCTGCACAAGTTTGCACTCCCACCAGCAATGGGGGAGTATTCCCCTTATTCCACATCCTCACCAGCATGAGCTTGTCACTTGTGATTTTGATCTTAGCCATTCTGACAACTCTAGGATAGATTCTCAGTGTCATTTTGATTTGCATTTCCCTGATGGCTAAAGATGTTGAACATTTCTTTAAGTGATTCTCAGCCATTTGAGATTTCTCTGTTGAGAATGCTCTGTTTAGATCTGTACCCCATGTTTTAATTGGATTATTTTGTTTGTTGATATCTAGTTTCTTGAGTTCTTTATTTATTTTGGATATCAGCCCTCTGTTGGATGTGGGGTTGGTGAAGACCTTTTCCCATTCTATAGGCTTCCATTTTTGTCTTTTTGACAGTGTCCTTTGCCTTACAGAAGCTTTTCAGTTTCACAAAGTCCCATTTGTTAATTGTTGATCATAGTGCCTCCTCAGTTGGTGTTCTGTTTAGAAAGTTGTCTCCTGTGATAATGCATTCAAGGCTATTCCCTATTTTTTCTTCTATCAGATTCAGTGTATCTGGTTTGATGTTGAGGTCTTTAATCCACATGGACTTGAGGAGCTAAGTAACAAGGAAGGATTAAGGGAGGATGTAAGGGTCTCCTTGGGAAGAGGAAATTGAATAGATTTTGTGGGTGGACTGGTAGTGGCTGGAGTTGGGAAAATCAAGTGCAGGGAGAGAGAGGAAGAAAGTACTGGAAGAATCAACAGAAAAGCTAATTTTTAACCTTTGCATTTCAGACTGATAAATGGAAAGTCTGACATATAACCCCCTCAAAAAAAAAGTAGCATCAAAGATATACAAAATTAACTGTATCCAAAACTTTGTGGCATCCAGAACTGCTACAGACTAGTTTACAGTGGTGTGGTGCTTATGATGCCAGTCTGACAATGTACTCTAGTCATACATGTCACTTTGAGAGGAAACTGGGTGCCACACACAACAGACTTCTCTGAAAAATAGTTGCAATTTCTTATAAGTTGTAACTATTTTAAAATAGAAAGCTAAATAATTACTCTTAATTTGTATTAGTGATCCAAGATACCAGAGATTATGCATTTGTCTTTCAAATATTCAATCTTTATTTTGGGTTTAATGAAGGGCAGTTGGGGCATTTTTTGCCTTGGTATCTACAGTTCTAAATAAGATGTGATATCAGATAGGCTAAGAAAATGTATTTGATAAAAAATTCTATTTGGTTTAGACTGCTGAGTGTGATATCGCTATAAGAGCAGGTCATCTCTTGATTTTATGCAAACTGTGTTACCTATTTTGCATTAGACTTTGAGCTGGTTGATGTTTTCAGCTTCATGTCTTAAATGAGCCCTTGCTGATTATCACTGGAGATTTTCATCATCCCTGTGCTGATGGTTTCATTTTATGTCTGTGATCTGATTCATTAAAAGCATGTTACACAGAGGCTGAATTAATCTAGTCAAATCCATCAGACATCACACACACACACACACACACACACACACACACACATACACACACACACACACACACATACACACACACACACACACACACACACACACACACACACAGAGGAACACAATAATACACCTTGACCTCAGATATATCCTATCAGGAAAGGTGGCATTCAAAATTTGTTACCACCACATTGGATAATTGGTACCATTTCTTTACTTTCTTGTGCCACATGCTGAGCAGAACTTCAACTTATTCTCTCAACACTGGAGACATCTTCACACTTATCATCAGCTATAGTGTCCTATATCTGTGGGGCTATTGTCAGGAAGAAGGGATGTCCTGGTTAGATTTTGTCAGTTTGACACCAGATAGGTTCATCTTGAAAGAGGGAACTTAACTGAGAATATGCCTCGATCAGATTGGCATGTGGGCTAGTCTGTGGAGGGATTTTTTTTTTTAAAAAAACAATGATTGATGTGGGAGGTGCTACTCCTAGGCTGATGTCCCTAGGGTGTATAAAAAAGCAAGCTGAGAAAGTCATAGAGTATAAGACAGAAACCAAAATCCTTCAGTGGTTTGATTTAAGTCCTTCCTCTAGAAGTACCTGCCTTTGTTGTCCTCCATGATGTACTGTGACTGCTAAGTCAAATCCTTTCTTTCCCTAGGTTGTTTTTCATCAGTGTTTATCATATCAACAGAAACCTGACTGAAACAGGTGTATTCTCAGAAATTTTCTTTGCTAAAAGTTAAAATTACGTCAGAAGTGTTATCTTGGATCTTTCCCTAGCCTGAAGTATACTAATTCCAACAACCTCCAGAGATCTGCATGTACCCTGTGTTCCTGCATATGCCCTTCCAAAGTGATAGTCTCCTTTTTCTTTAATTCTGTCTATGGCAATTTTTTCCTTATGCTTCCAATAGAATCAGCAGTGGCAAAAAGCAACATAGAATTTTGTTCATTCTCTTCAACATTTTGTCATGTTGCCCAGCTAGCTCCATCAGTAGACTGTGAGACACTTAAATGTTTTGTCAGTTTCTAGAATTCAGTTCTTTTAGGTAATCCAGGTCCTTTTTTTTTCCTCTGATGCATTTATACCTGTGCTGATATAACCCTTGTAGTTTGTTTTCATTGTAAGAGTGAGTGCTTGGGATACCATTACCTAGAAGAGGATTTAAAAGGATTTTGAAGTCTTTGTTGCAATCTCCAGCAACTTATAAGTAGTGCTTTAAAATGGAGGATCAAGCAATGATTTTTTGCTGAATAAATAAGGGTGAGGGAGCAAATTGAGTCTCCTCTTCACCAGCACACAGCACAGCAAGGAATAAAGAATAGACTTCTTGAGAAGTAAACTTGGGTCAGTGGAGAAGACACTCTTTAAGAAATACAGCTCTCTAAAAGGTGAGGAGGCTTACTTAAGAAACAATAGATCCCAGTTTACTGCAGGAGTCTAAATAAAGAAGTCAGGGAATAAATAGAGGTGTATGGACCACTTGAATGCTTCTTAGGAGATGGAATTCAGATCTCTATAACTTGATGATTATGGAGAAAGAGCAAGTTTTATATAAGTCATGAAAAAAGCCACACACTGTTCATATGTATAAAGAAAACATCTTAGGTAGATAGAATTTACAGGAGGCTCAAATATGTAAATCACTAGAAATGACCACCACCCAAGCAGGAAGCATCGTTTCTTGGTAATTACCTGCTGTTACTTGCTGTTTTGCCAAATTGAATGAACTTGACCAACATGTTGACTTTTACTTCTGATTTTTGCATGTTAGTTAGCATTCTTTAAACATAAGAACATGACATAGCAAGTAATGATTTTCCATTTATAGATGATTTCCATGAAGGTCACTGTTAGTAAATCCTCTAATTGAACATGATGCGATACCATCATCTTTCACTAACATGGTTTCCAACTGCAATCCTTTCCTGAGTTGTGAGTCCCAGCATCTGTGACACATCTTCATCTCATGACAGCCAACTGTCTAGATGCCTTCTCTTCTCTATGCTGTATCTCTGCATTGTTTGTGGTATGATACTCTCCAAAGTTTTTCTGTTCCATGAAATTCTAGAGCATAGTGTTTGCTTACACTGCATTTATGGAAAGCATAGTCAAGGTTTTACTCCATGCTAGTATGGACTATCTGCTCCTATAAAGTCATTGTGGGCCATTAGTCCCACACCTAATTTTGTCGGCTACTCTAGAGCACTACCTATTCTTGTCAGATATTCTGTAGTTACATACATGACCATTAATTTAACTAATACTTCAAACTCACCATGCAATGCAATTTCCTCTAAGAAGGCAAACATGGTAATTGTATGACTAATAGATAAATGTTACTTTTGAGTGGCAGTAGTTCATTTAGATAAATTAAAACATAATAAAAATAAACAACCACTAAGTATTTAAACACACTCATAAACATATTATTTTACTTTTAGAGTAAAACTATATACATTTAGTTTTAGCTCCCAGGAGACTCTGGAACTTTTATTACATTTTTGTATTTTTTGAGGCATGGTCTCATGTATTCCAGGCTGACTACATGGGTGAAGATGACTTTGAACTTCTGATCCTCCTACCACCAAACCCAGTTAAAGTGGTGCTGGGGACTGAACTCAGGGTTTCATGCACTCTACCAACTAAATGACACCCTGAGCCCAATGAATAATTTTGAAGTCATACAAACATCATTGGTTGACCATTCATACTCAACTTTGTATTAAAGTCAGACCTGTCTTTCCTGAAATGATACTTGAAGAGAATGAAGCATTGAGTATTTGCTCTTGCTTTTGATGAATAGTGCCTAATCACATCCAATCCTACAGTGATTCTGAGGACTGAAACTGAAAAATGAGACACATGGTCTCCACATACCTAAATCCTGTTTAAGTCAAGTGTACTGAAATTATTTAAATAGGCCAATAAAATCTCCACGTGTAGATAGAGTAAGCTCCTGGATGCTATAAAATGCAAATCCTCTCTTAAGAAAACAAGCAAGTTGAAGTGCTTTTGTGACTGTGGATCATGCTGTCAGGATTTTAACGTTCTAATAACCCAATTCTAATGAGTTCTTATGATTTATTCAGTAAGGACTAAATGCTTTTTTAATCATGACTTTGATAGCTAATACAGCAAGATATGTGTCCCAGTAATTATACAACTCTACAGAGAGATGCCATTTAGCTCTCATAATTAGATAACCAAAAAAATTCTAAATACAATTCTTTCTTTTAAAATTTCACGATTATAAAAATTATTTTATTTTTTTAAATTAAGCAATTCTTTTAAAATTTTCCAGAATAGTCTGTAATGCAATGTCTCTCATCAGGCAGATGAAAACCATTTTAGTTGTAAAAATGATCATACAGATGAAGTCATGGTTATAGATTCAATTTGTGTAGACAGAATTATGTTGATGGATGAAGATGGAGAATTTAACACTAAATCCTTCACTATCACTCTCAACTTTCCATATTTTCTGGGGATATCTATGTTTGTATAATCTTATTTCTCCTCTATGATAGTGTGGTTTTAACTACCCAAAGCATTTACATAGCAAGCTGCTTTTTAATGCTAATTTTAAGCATATCTACTCTAATAAATAAAGACTATAATTACTGTAATTGACTCAGATGACTGGAATGAGATAGTTGCACAGAAATATAATTAGCATGAGATGGACTATTGGGCTATGAGCCAATGAGATATAGGAGTTACAGTTTATGTAAGAGAGCATTAATCCTTCCAGTAAAAGTTAAAGTACTTGTGAAACTTTTGGAGGTGGGCTAATGTAGGTGTTAGTTTATAAGTAAAAAAAAGTAGACTTAATTTGTTAGTATCACATCCAAATGTGTCTCTGGATCACTTTTGTTTACATTGTCACCTAAGAATTTTAATGGGCACCTGAAATGTTGATTTTATAAGCTCTTTAAAAGATATTTTAAAATGAAATCATGATTGAAAAAGAACCTCAGGGACCTGCTCAGGTGCTGAGTGCTTCTAAGTTTGACAATTGGCTAGGGAGATCTGTGAAAGTATAGATATGATTTCTGATGTCTACTCTAGAAGGAGATGGAAGAAAAGGATGCATCTATCATAGCATTCTGTCCAGTTTCTCTTCCACTTAACTGTCATATACCTATATTGTTCTCTTAGGAGCTTTTAAAACAGTTTGCATATTTGATGTATAATATAAAAGACTATATGACACATATATGAACTGTTACATAATGAGATAGTACATACAATATCTGAGATATACTTACAAACCTGCAGTAGGTTTACAATCAGAATATCATTGGTCTGCAAAGCTGTTTCTAATATGATATTCATCTGATGCAACAAGGTTTGTGCTGCCTCACTGATAATCACTTTCATCCTATATCATTTCTCTTTGTACAACACTGTCTGACTGTGTACTTTAAAATTCTTTTGATGATATGGGCTGAAAAGACGGCAGTTAAGAGCAGTCACTGCTCTTGTTTAGAGGAGCCAGGTTACGTTCTCAGCATCCACATGATCTTACACAACAATTTGGATCTTCAGTTCAAGGGGATCCATCTCTCTTTCTGATCTCTGAAGACTTCTACATGCATATGGTGCATATATATACAGTCAGGCACACACACACACACACACACACACACACACACACAGTATTTTACACTTTTTTCTTTTATTTAAAATGCATTTTTTCTCATATGATATATATCCTAATTATAGTTTCCCCTCCTTCTAATCCTCTCAGCACCTCCCCTCCCATCTGGATTCATTCCCTTTCTATTTCTTATTAGGAAACAAACAGAATTCTAAGGTGTGATGCTTAGAATAGGTTGGCCCCCCCACAGACTCATGTGTTTGAATACTGGACCCATAGGGAGTAGCACTATTAGGAGGTGTGGCCTTGTGGAGTGGGTATGGCCTTGTTGGAGGAAGTGTGTCACTGTGGGAGCAGGCTTTGAGGCCTCATATATGGTACGTGCTCAAGCTGAGTATACAGTCTGCTTCTGTTGCCTGTGGATCAACATGTAGAACTCACAGCTCCTTCTCTAGTGCCATGTCTGCCTGCACATTGCCATAACTATAATGGACTAAATCCCTGAAACTGTGAGCCAGCCTCAATTAAATGTTTTCCTTTATAAGAGTTGCCACAGTCATGGCATCTCTTCACAACAATAGAAACCCTAACTAAAACATAAGGGATAATAATAAAATAAAGTAAATTATGACAATACAAAATGTAATAAGATGAAACAAAAACTTGAGAATTTGATAAAAACAAACAGAACCCAACAGAAGTCACAAGAATCAGAGACCCACTCATTCATACATTCAGGAATCCCATAAAAACATTGAACTGGAATCCATAATAAATATGCAGAGGACCTGGTATAGACCTGTGCAGGCACTGTGCTTACTGCCTCAGTTTCTGGGATTTTATGTGAGCTTTATCATGGTGATTTGGAGGAACTATCATATCTGACTATGACAAAACAAGAAAACAGAAGGAAAAGAGCCCAAGAAATAGCACAAGAAACGGATGTGGACACAGAGACCCATTTATTTGTACACTCAGTAATCCTGTAAAAATACTAAACTGGAAGCCATAATATATAAGCAAAGGAGCTGTAGGGTAAAAATAGAGGAAAAATATAAATAAGATAAAAATGAAAAATGAGATAAAATTAAAAAAAATAAAACTGATGACAATATGAGACAAGGAACCCCCAAGGAATCGGTTGAGTTCATTTTCTGTTGGCCACTTATTGCTAGACATGCAGCCTGTCCTTAAGAGCAGCTTGTTTTCGGGGCTGGAGAGATGGCTCAGCGGTTAAGAGCACAGGCTGCTCTTCCAGAGGTCCTGAGTTCAATTTCCAGCAACCACATGGTGGCTCACAACCATCCATAATGAGATCTGGTGCCCTCTTCTGGCCTGTAGGCAGACATACAGGCAGAACACTGTATATATGATAAATAAATAAATCTTTAAAAAAAAAAAAAGACTGGGCTATGGAATAATAAAAAATAAAAATAAAAAAGAGTAGCTTGTTTTCCCAGTGAGACTCCTTCGGAGAAACTAAAGTTTCATTTCCAAATGCTTATCAACTGGAGATAGCTTCTGAGGTAGAGATGTAGGAGTGTGTTCACTTCTTTCAGCTTTAGGACTCCATCTGGTGCAGATGGTGTTGGCCCTGTGCATGCTGCCTCAGTCTCTGTGAGTTCATATGTGTGACAATTCCATTGATTTAGAGGGCCTTGTTTCCTTGGTATCTTCCATTCTCTCTGGCTCTTACACTCTTTCTGCCTTATCTTCTCCAGGGTTCCCTGAGCTCTGAGAAGGATTTGATGGAGTCATCCCATTCAGGGCTTAACGTTCCAAGGTCTTTCACTCTTTACATATTGTCTTGCTTTAGGTCTCTGTATTTGTTCCCATCTGCTACAAGAGGAAGCTTCTCTGATGATAGTGTAGCAGGGCACTGATCTATGGGTATAGCTATCTTAGTTAGGGTTTCTATTGCTGTGAAGAGACACCATGACCACAGCAACTCTCATAAAGGAAAATATTTAATTGGGACTAGCTTACAGGTTTAGAGGTTTAGTCCATTATCATCATGGTGGGAAATACAGCAACACAGAGGCAGACATGGTACTGGAGAAGGAGCCAAGACTTCTACATCTGAATGCATAAGCAGCAGGAAGAAAGAGTGACACTGGGCCAGGCTTGAACTTCTGAAACCCCAAAGCCTAGCCCCCAGTGACATATTTCATCCAGCAAAGGACATAGCTACTAAAACAAGGCCATATCTCCAATAATGCCACTCCCTGTGAGTCTATGCGGGCCATTTTCATTCAAATCACCACAGGAACAGAATGCCATTATGAATCGCTTTATTGTGTGGTAATATTGTATCCCCCAATATATTGTGCACCCTAATAAACTTATCTGGAATCAGAGAACAGAACAGCCACTAGACAGACATAGAGGGCATAAAATGGTGGCACACACACCTTTAATCATATCACTTGGGAGGCAGAGATCCATCAGATCTCTGTGAGTTCAAGGCCACACTAGAAACAGCCAGGCATGGTGACACACACATTTAATCAAAGGAAGTGATGGCAGGAAGCAGAAAGGTATGTAAGGCATAAGTACCAGGAACTAGAAGCTTTAAAGCTTTTAGGCTTTTAGCAGCAGTTCAGCTGAGATTCATTTGGATGAGAACTCAGAGGCTTCCAGTTTGAGGAAACAGGATCAGCTGAGAAGTTGGCAAGGTAAGGTTCACTGTAGCTTGTTCTGTCTCTCTGATCTTTCAGAATTTACTCCAATAGCTGGCAGTGAGTTTTTTATTTAATAAGACCTTTTAAGATTCATGTTACATTATTGCTATTCTTTTTCAGAACAGTAAGTAGTATTTCTTTTTCTCATATGTCCCTGGGTTATCTAGTCTTGGGTTCTTTATAACCTAAGCAGAGTCAGGTATGGGTTCCATGTTGTGAAGTGGACCTTAATAAATTTTAATGCTAGTTTCTTGATGAGATAGGTGGGTGTAAAAGTATTAAAGTTCAGTACTAACAAAATCTCTAAGAAAGAACGCATGAGAAATAAACTAACAGGATCAAGTCAAGATTCAATTTTCCAAATGTTTGCCCATGTAAAATCTGTGATTGAATGATAGAAACATTTTCAAACTCCTCATTAAAGTGACAGAGTTTCAAACGGGTGCTAAGATTCTATAAACTATTGCTTAGTACATTTTAAAGGTACGGCTAAATAATGACGTTTTCATATGTGTAGAATGGTTTGTCATTAGATTCTGCACTAAAATAATCTCCGTGATTAGTGTTCATCCACTTTCATTTAGTTTAACAAGATTTCTATTCATTTATTTGTACAAAATTATTTTATTTTATTCTCTCTTTGGGTTGTATTTTTATTCCTGTGAAACTATTTTCTTTAATGTAAGTTTGTAAAGGTAATTTGGCGATAAGCTCTGAGTTTGGGACTCATTTTTAAATGTCTTTGTACATAGAACCTCTGTATTAAATTTACTAGTCTGTTTCTTATTAATGAAGTAGCTACAGGGTTCCTTTTTTTTATAATATCTTATGTTAACTATTTATGAGTTTTCCATGTTAAAATTACACATACTTTGAATAATGGTAGGGTTCAGCAAAGTATTTCTTCACTGTGGAATATATCCTCCCTTTACATAATATCTACTTGATAAAGTTGAGAATTAATCATGAAGATTAAGCCTCATGTTCAAACCTTTAAAATATGTAGGTTTTTATATTTTAATTGTGTGTGTGTTGCGGGGGGGGGGTGGGGGGTGGTATTTGTCCTCAAAGGCCAGAAAAATGATTTATCTTCTCTGGAGCTAGAGTTTCAGGCAACTGTGAGGAGCCTAGCACAGGTTCTGGGAACCAAACCTGGGTCCTTTGCAAGAACAGTGGGTGGTCTTAACCACTGAACAGTCTTTCCAACCCATAAGCCTCTTATTTAAACAACATAAATGCTAGATTCTATGGCAGTCAATAACAGTAGAAAGATAATATAATCTGTTCTGGAGCTCTGAAAATATTTATTATTTGTCATTTCATTGCAAACATATTAACTGGTCAAACTGCATACACTGCAATGATTTCTCTTAAGAAAGAAACCAGTGCCAATCATGTTCTTATCCATAAAGTCTGGATTAATTTCTCAGTCTATACAGTTTTGTTCATTTCTTTTCCTTATGACTACTAAAATTCTAAAATTCTTAAGACTTAATCACAAATCAATTAAGAGTGCTTGTGAAATTAAAATGAAGAGTAAAGTACAAATGATGGTATCTGCTAAGGATAGTCAGAGCAATACTTCCCTTATAGTTTCACTATCAGTTAAAAGATTTTTCAAGAATACTTGTTGTTGTCTGGTTCAGTGTGGATAAGTGAGGAAGAACAACCTCACTATGGATTTGCTGTCAGAAGTTTTATGCCCACCTTTCCAAACCCAAGTACTCAGATAGACTCAACCAAAATAAACTAAGAAAACGTTGACTCAAATGAAAAGTTTCAGCCTTTTATATTTTTTTCTGTAATGCAAAGAGAGCCTTCACCATGCCACCTTTTACTATAAAAGTTGCAAAGGCAGGAAAGACCTTAGATATTACCATGTTTCCAATTCTCATTCATTGGGGAGGAAATTCACATGCATAGTGGAAGTATAAATGAATGAAAGGTAGCAAAGCATATTAACCTGGTGGTTGAACATTAGAAACTTGTTGGCCATCACACACCTCTCATTCATTATTTGAAATGCCACAATGAAAGAAAAGTTTTAAATTTCTAGTGGATGAAAAAGTAGATAATATATGCCATTTTAGTGAGGTCTCAGGAGGCATCAAATCCCAGCATCCGCAGGTAGAAAACCTATGGACGTTCAAGACGACTTTGTAAAATGGCATAGCATTTGCTTATAATTCCTAAATAGCCTCTCGTGGAATTAAAATTGGTCTTGATAACACAATTGACGTTCTGTTGATTGTTTTTGTTGGGAAATAGGCATGTGTAAAGTTTGTGCATATTTAGTAGAGATTCAGTTTTTTTCTGTGGTTGGTGGAATGCATGGAGGGGAATCCCTCTTCCTTTGTCTCCTATGTTGGGGTTTGAATATATATACATGTCTCTCTCAAAATGAATAAGGCTGTCACAATGGTATGCAGATCTCTCATGAAGCCTGGCATGGTTTGCTTGTTCTATGTTACCTAGAGTATTACTATAAGTCACTATAATAAAAAAAATGTGATTTTCCTGGACTGTGTTTTTCATTTTGGGATAACATATGATACTTGAAGATAGATAAAGAAGTCTGATTTTACCAGTAATCTTTAATGTTGAAAAATTAGTCTCACAGTCATATTTAGATTTTTAGTGGAATTCATTGAACCAAAAGAATTATCAGAACTTTGAAGAGTCATAAACCTGGCCAGAAAAATAAATTAGACTTGAGTTTAGTAATTTTTTTCAGTGTCTTCCTAGGAATATGAGTCAATTTCTCTGCTTCCATGCTTACATTTGAAAAAATATAATATATTATATGTATATAATATATATTATATGTGTGTGATATATGTACATATTGGCATGTGCATAGGTGTGAATGTACCTGTGTGCTTATGTGCTCCTATGTGTAGAGGCCCAAGGTTGATATCAGGCCCCTTCCTCAATAATTTCTCCACTTTATTTATTTATATATTTATTTATTTGTTTGTTTATTCATTTATTTATTCATGTATGCATTTATTTATTTAGAGACAGTGTCTTCCTGAACCTGAAACTCACACATTCATCTAGACTGGCTGGCTGGGATAATATAAGAACATCACATGGCCTGTTTGTAGCTGAAAGTTTTCCTGTGTCCCACCTGGCCCACAGTCAGGACAAATCTCTCTCACCCACCAGTCCTGGAGCCACTTGGTCCCAAATAAACACACATAGGCTAATATTAATTAAAACTGCTCAGCTATTAGCTCAGGCTTACTACTGACTAGCTCTTACACTTAAATTCAGCCCATTTCTGTTAATCTATATGTCGCCATGTGTTTCATGGCTTTACATGTGTGTCATTACATGCTGCTCCCTGGACAGCAGGCTGGTGTCTCCTGACTCAGTCTTCCTCTTCCCAGAATTCTCCTTGCCTGTTTATTTCACCTATACTTCCTGCCTGGCTACTGGCCAATCAGCATTTTATTAAACCAGTGTACAAAAGCATTATTCCACAGCATTTCTCCTTTTCTGTTTAATTAAAAAGGAAAGTTTTAACTTTAACATGTTAAAATTATATATAACAAAACAGTTATCAAGCAAGAATTAAAGTTACAATATCTAGTCTATATTTGGCAAATTCAAAGAAGATGTTCTATTTATCGTATATTTGTGAGTCTCAGGTTTCATATCTAACTCATCTTTTATCATAACTAAGGAAAATCATAACTATCTAATCTTTAGCTACATCAAAGACCTCAGAAGAATACCATATTACCTAAGTAAACAGGAAGAGTATTGTAAGCAACTTCCAAAAATCTAGAATGACAGAGACAGCTAGCTGGCAGGACAGCCATCCAAAGTTCCTCTGTAATGTTGGGCATCATCCATCTTCAGCCTATAGGCCTAGTCTCTCAGTCATTTTTTTTCTCTATGTCCTGTAGAATGTCTGGCAGTTTCTTCTGTAAAGTAGGAACCTGAAGGACCATCTCGCCTTGCAAAGTTCAGTGGTCACCTTCATATGGGTCCTGTATGTCCAGTAGATACAACATTTTGTCAAGCAGTCCAGGCAAGAACAGTTTCTTGTGCAAATGGCTATTTTTCCCAAGAAGAAATTAAATTCCATAAAGGGTGTCTTCAATGCCCATCTTTCTCTTTGAAGTAAATGGGTGCTGCCAGGAGCAGATAATCTCAATGTCCAGAAAATTCCAAGTTTTTAAAACATTTTAAATGCCATATTCTGTAGATATTTGAAGTGTTAGATGATTACCTACCTAATTGAATTATATATATGTATGCCTAGAAAACTTAACATGACTATAAGTTTGACTATCATAGAAGACTAATTATTAATCTGTATTTCTTAATTATTCATTACAATTTAAATGAGCTACACAAACACAATACCTTAAACAAGAGTAGAAATATATATATATATACAATATAACAAAATTAACTTTAAATTTGTATCAATAAACTAAAATCTATACAAATGTAAAACATTTTAAACAAGTTGCTCTTTAAAAGTAGTTTCAACAATCCACAATTTTATCCTATCATATCTACATCCTATATTTCCATATCATATCCCCTTTTTCTTTAGAAAGATATTGACTATGACCAATAACAATTTATAACCAATAACCTAAACAAACATCCATAATCTATTTTGGGGGGATGTGGGCAGAGTTTTCTAAGCTACTTCCTGCTGATAGAGGGTGCTGGTAATCTTATGGGGATCCTGAGAAAACTCATAATAATGGACAAGTCCTGGGAAGACCGGCTATCACCTTTGTTGATAGGTATCATCTGTTAAAGTTCAGGAGGTCTGGCTTGATCAAATCTGATCCATCTTAACCTGGAACAAATCCATAGCTTCTTGCTTTCTGTGGAAACAAAAGCAGAGCCTCCTTTCCAAAGCAACATATCCTTAGATCTAAATTTTGAAGTCAAGATATCTTTAAAATATACATATTGGTTTAACTGAGCAGCCTTTACAGTCAAATGTCTTTCTGCAGTTAAAAATCCCAAAGTCAATATAATCCAGACTCTCTGTATAATATCCATCTTTCTCTGGTTTATTTTTTATAGTATCTTTATTGTCCCCTTAAAGACTTTTTAAAAAACTATTTCTTTATATAACTGTCTATATTCATTTTCTTCTCTCTTCCAAGACTACGTACATTTTTACACACATTGTAAACCATTTAAAGTCTTGTTCCGCCGGGCGGTGGTGGTGCACGCCTTTAATCCCAGCACTCGGGAGGCAGTGCCAGGCGAATCTCTGTGAGTTCAAGGCCAGCCTGGGCTACCAAGTGAGTCCCAGGAAAGGTGCAAAGCTACACAGAGAAACCCTGTCTCGAAAAACCAAAAACATAAAAAATAAAAATAAATAAATAAAGTCTTGTTCCATTTGAATCAGACTTATTGTAAATCTATTGCTTTAAACTGCAGCATTACTAGGACTGAAATGGCAGCTTTGGCTGCTGGCTCCACCCACCTCAGCTTTCCAACATGGTGGTGGTATGTTTACTGCCAGCTCTGGCTCTGGGAGCCATGTGTACCACCAACTCTCAGAAGCAGTGGGTCTATGCCTCCATTAAAGCAGTATGTAGCCCAGAAATCTTCTGGGTTTTTTTTGTTTGTTTGTTTGTTTGTTTGTTTTTGTTTCTTTGTCTATACTAGCAAAGGCTAAATCCACCATGCAGTGTAATGTGCAGCTTGGAGCTGCCTCTGTGTACCAGGGCAGGAATCCACCACGCTACAGGTCCAGCCTGCATGCCAAGAACCCTCCATAAAGTAGCTCAAGCCTGCAGGCTGTGGCTGGCCTGAGTGATGCAACTAGGCAGCTGTTTTTAGCTCTGTTTTAGAATTTGTTTGTTTGTTTGTTTGTTTGTTTTTGAGACAGGGTTTCTCTGTGTAGCTTTGTGCCTTTCCTGGAACTTGCTTTGGAGACCAGGCTGGCCTCAAACTCACAGAGATCCGCCTGCCTCTGCCTCCAAGTGCTGGGATTAAAGGCACGCACCACCACCTCCCGGCTAGAATTTTTTTTTTTAAAGCTTTCTCAGGTTTTAGGTGGAAACTCTTTCCCCACATTTTGGTGCTACCTGTTTTTATTGTTTCTTTTTAATGTGCAATGGGATCTGAGCTAAGGGCTTCATGATTGCTTGATAAACAGTTTCACTGACTGAGCCAACTCTCCAGCCCTGGAGTTGGGTTTTGTTTTTGTTTTTACCTTGAAGCTCGTAGTCTTTGACCTTGCAAACAATTTTATTATTGTTGCTTTAGAATATAGAGACGATTATTTCATAACTTTAGCTTGCTTAATTTATTTCTGTTGTTCTCAAAGGAAAAGACAGTTTAATAGAGAAGGCAATTGCAAGAAACCTTATATTCCTTAGGAATATAATTATTTTTCTACTTCTAACTACTAAACTAAATCTAAATAAAATCCATGTTATAGATGAATAAAAACTATTTTGAATATACCGAAAAACTTTATTTCCTAACTTACAATGTAGAAGATGTAGTCACCTAATAAATATAAGCTTCATTAATGCATTGTAAGTATTTATTTTAAGCTAAGGTATCTTGTGAGTGTTTCATATTGTTTCAAAAAGTTTTGAGGAAATATGAAACAGGCAGTATGGGGGTTTGTGCCTGGTCTTATTGTAACTTGTTATGCTGTGTTTGGTTGATATCCCTTGGAGCCCTGCTCTTTTCTGAAGGGAAATGGAGGAGGAGTGGATCTGGGGGAGAAGGGGAGGTAAGGGTGGGTAAACTAGGAGGAATGGATGGAGGGAAAACTGTAGTCAGAACGTAATGTATAAGAAACTAATAAATAGCCAGGCAGTGGTGGCGCACGCCTTTAATTCCAGCACTCGGGAGGAAGAGCCAGGTGGTTCTGTGTGAGTGGCCTCTCTGGATCGAGGCCAGCCTGGTCTACAGAGCGAGATCCAGGACAGGCACCAAAACTACACAGAGAAACCCTGTCTCGACAAACCAAACCAAAAAAAAGAAAGAAAAGAAAAAAGAAGAAAAGAAAAGAATCGAATAAATAAAAATATATAAAAAATATTATTTTTTTAAAAAAAGAAAATAGTTAAAACAAGACTGCAACTATTTTCATAAAGTAGACTTTTTCTCATAGAGATGAATTTCTGTTATAAAGCAGGATTTAATTTATTAATCAAAAGTCATTGTATCTTCATTCTGGTCATACACATCTAGGTGAATTTGAGGTTTAACCTATATATTGTCATAGATTAGACAATCATGAACCAGTTTTACATGTACCTTCATTTATTCAGTCAACAAATTTTGTAACTTTAGTTCATTATAAAGTCTGGAAAATAAAATGAACAAGAAAAGTATTGTGTCTGCCTTCTCAAAAAAGTCAGAAAGCTCAACTTAAGAAGAGAAGCAAGTGTGGACAGTAGGAGGGATGCCGGCCTTATTGCTGCATGAGGAAGGGTCGTGTGCCTGGGGTGACCAGGAGCTTTCCCGTGTGAATACCCCAGTTAAAGGCCAAAGTCAGAACAGCAGTGCATGATACAGAAATTAAAGGATGATAAAGGGAACTTAAACCCCACACCCCAAACTAAGGCATCAAACTGAACTCAGATTCCCTTAAAGTCAGCTATTTGTCCAGTTCCTGGAAGGGGCAAAAGAAAAGCAACCATCCTCAGCCCCAAACAGCACTGGGTTACAGTCTCAAAAAGCAGCTTATCTAGAAAAAACAAACAAACAAACAAAAAACAAAAAACAAAAAAAAAGCTTAGTTTCCTCATTCTGCAGCTAAGGAAACCCCTCTTCCCTTTCCTTAGACTAAACTACAACCTCCTCCTGGCTGTATTGTGCATTCTCTTGGATCCTAGTCACAGCCCCTTGGGCCTTGAGGTGCCAACTCTCAGGTTTTCATCCAAAAGTCTGCTCTTACTGTGGAACACAGCCTAAATTTTCATTCTTTATTTTTTTCCTCCAAATTTAATTCTTTCAGAATGCTTCTGGACACTTCCATTAGCTGGTCTGAAATGGCAAAAAACCCAATGTGAGCAGCTAACCTCTGGGAGCTGGACAACATAGTTAATACCCAGGACTATGTATAGAAAGCAGCTGCAATTAATCTTAAGTGGGAGCAAAGGGACAGGTAATACGCTAACAGGCATCAAGCCTCCCTCCTCTCCCCTTTAACTTGTATCTTTAGCATATCATTTGTCTTAGGTCTTATGCTTGAATCAGAAAACATACTGTTTGAGTGAAGCTGAAGAGGACCGAAATGGACAGTCTCTTAAAAGGCTGATGCTATTCAAATTGTTTATTCTGTCCCATGTGTGCTGTCTAGGAACTAGACTTCAGTGGGCACTAGTATATATTAAAAGAAAACAGTTGTGTGCACTCGTTGGAGGAATAAAAAACCAACAGTTGAAGATGCTACACACAGGGATCCACAGCATTAGAATGTTATTCTCAGAAAACCAAAGAGAACAAAGAAAAGTGGCTCAGGTTTATTGTTTACGGAAAGACAAAACTCACCATTTGTGTGTGGCATAATTCAGAAGTTTTCTCCTATGAGCATGTGTGGTTTTAATAAACAGAAAGATAATATAACCCTTTAAAGACTTTATTTCATTTTCAAATGCATTTATTCCATTTGTATCAATGCCCTTGGGATATTTGGGAAAGAAGCCCACTACTCTTGCAATCTAATCTCAGTGCTTCATATTATTACACTGAGTTTATTTTGCATGCTTAGGAAAATAGAAAGCTGAAGTAGTAGGTATATGCAAAGTCAGAAGATAAAAAAACAAATAAAGCTTAATTCTATTGTGCATATCCTCTTAGAAAGACATACTACTGAGCAATTTATAACTATAATTTTGTTTAATCCCTCACCAAGTTAAGAGCTACACAAGTAAGATGATGCATATCTTCTCTTTCCATTGAACAAGCTTGATGTCATGTGACTCTCTGAAGGTAAGGCTGCATGTGTGTGATAGGACCAGAACCTGGGATGCAGATGTGAATATCTACAAGCTAAACAACTGTAGAGAATGTGTAATGCCACCCATCTCAATTATGAAGAAGCTGAAGATCTTAATCAGGAGGCTGTTCAGTGACCATGCAGTGATCATGGCTTATCTGTCCTGTAATGAAGCAACTGTTGTGGCTGCATTGCGAGACCCCCGAGCAAGATCACCACAGAGCCAATATTCAATGCAAAACACATAGGGCTTTACTGATAACAAGCAAGCCTGGGCTTGGTCCACATCCAACATCCGACACAGCGGGTGGAGGAGAACAGGCCTGAGCTCTCAGGGTAAGGGGTTTTTAAAGGGAGAAACCGCAAGCAGTGTGGTACAAGCCTTTGCATCATATGATTGGGTGAGGATGTGTAACCTTTGAATTTACTGGTTGGGGGTTACAGTTATCGTTTTGGGGCAGGCCTGAACAAGTCCTAGGATTTGTCCTTGAGCTGCCATGCAGGCTGACTGGCCTTGCACATATTGACTGTGGGGCCTGACTCAGTGGCCCAAGCTCTGTCCTTGAGCTGCCATGGAGACTGGCTGGCCTCACACATTCACATTGACCCATGCATGTAGCTCTAAGTTGGTGAGGGGTCCCAGACAGTAAACTACTAGCTGAACCTTGAGCAGTCAGAGTATGTGCAGAAAGGGAGCTACTGTAAGGACTATGTCTTTTTTGTTTATGGCCCTCCCAGAAAGGGCTTGCTCAAGTCTCAGGAAACTGAAATTGAGGCCTGATCTCTGAGAGAAGACTGAGCAGCCTGTTATGGCATCTGCTTGGTCCCTTCAATTGCTTGTTTTCAGAGCTGTACTGTCTGGTGTTGAAGCCTAAGGTTCATCCTACCACAGTTCAACTGAACATTCTGTCCTTGGGGTGCAGCAGTGTTCCAAATGCCAGCAGTTGTCAAGTGCAGCAGTGTTCCAAATGCCAGCAATTGTGCAGTGTATGGGAACTACCACAAGTAAGACTGCTGCTTATATTTTCCTTATGAATCTTCCTAATTCTGTAATTTCACATTACAAGTTCTTACTGCTCTGCAGAGCACTGCTTTCTTTTGCTGAGACTCTAATGGCTCATTGAATCTATTCTTATGTAAGTCCTCATTGACTTCCTTAATTCTAATGTGGCACCAACACATTATAATATTATCATATTATCATCTTGTCTCTGGGGCATCCTTACCATCCCATACTCTAGTCAAATGTCAGCAATTTTGACATGTGTGTAAACAAATTGATTTTATGAGAAGTAAGTCAAATTGAACCCCAGTTTGTTTAGTTTTGATTAAACATGGTGTCACTGTGTAGCCCTGGCTGGCCTAGGATTAGGTAAATAGACCACGCTAGCCTCCAACTTGCTGTCATCCAACTGCCTCTGCCTTCCAAGTACTGAGATTACCACCAGGCCCAGAAAAACAAAGTAAAATTTTGAATGAAGAAAACACAAACAGCAAAAAGTCAAGAGCATTTTGTCTAGGTAATTGGACGTAAAACAGCAGCAGCTATAATGACAACAGTATGACCTGTCAAGTTCCCAATTACATTATTCTCTGGTTCACCTGGAAAACAATGCAGGTGGGCAGAAAGGGGACAACCGCACAACATGCCCAACAAACAGAAACAGCAAGTTTCCTCTGCTCTTGTTGATGCAGGGGCACTCACAACTCTGTCATTGTTGAGATAGAGCCATCCATTACTCAGCCTGTGTTAGTGTAGGGTATCATAACTGATTCTCTGAACCGCTTGCTGTGGGTGCCAATCGCCATAAATAAACCCATAAAATATGCTAGGCCAACTGGCTTAGGCAGCATCAACATTGACCACCATCATAATAATTGTACTTTATACTGGCATAAAGTCCCTCCTCAGGAAGCATTTATAAGAGCTGAATATTTCCCTCAAATTTGTCCTGATTCCATGGTATCCATGACCGGTGTTTAACTCTGGCTCAAGAGGAGAAAATAAAAAGTGTAATTTGTATTTGAGGACAGAAAGTTCAATTAACTCTATAGAAAAGCAAATAGTGTATAGAATTTTAAAGAAATGACCAGGCAAGTATTTTAAATAGGTGCATTGTGTGCTAGGCATGAGTCATGGTTTGGATGTGACATGTCCCTCCTAGGCTCACATGTTTGAATATTTGGTCTCTAGCCAGGACTGCTGCTTGGGAAGTATGTGGCACTTTTAGTAGGTGGAGCCTTGCTAGAGGAAATGGATCACTGAGGGCAGGCCTTGAAGTTTCATAGCTCCACCCCATTTCTGTCTGGTCTCTGACTGCAGATGCTATGTAACCAGCTGCCTTCTATGGCTGCAGTCACATCTTCCCTTCTGTAATGGATGGCATTCTCTGAACTGTAAGCCAAAAATTAAATTAACTTCCTTAAGTGGCTTCTTGTCACGTATAATATTTTGTGTGGGAGTACAAAGATTCAAACTTGTGGTTTGACTCAAGGTCAGAGAGTCAGAGTTTGTGTTGCTCTCCAAGGCTGCATAACAGGGTGCAAAGGCATGGCTACCAGGTGTCTTATACTTCAAGGCCTAATCACAAGATGTTTTGCCATGGGTCATGGTTACTAGGTGTTTTGAAAGGTCTACACGTGGTGGTACATTGTGCTCTGATCTTGAAAGGCAGAGGTCTTTTGCCTCTGCCCTTGCTAGTGTATAAAAAGCCCATTAGAAATAAACTCGAGGATGCTGGGTATTGACCCAGGGCCCTCCTGAAGTTATCCCGTGTCTCTTGTCTTTCTCTTCATCTACGTCTATATTTCTTCCTTTTACTTCCCAGTTCCTCACTTCCCCCTTCAAGGGATCCTTCAATAGGTTGGGGCTGGACCCTAACACTGGGCCCCAACAATTTGTCATAGTAAAAATAAAGAAAAGCAATAAGCAACAAACTATTTTCATTTTCTTGTTCAAATGTGCATAGTCATTGTCTTCTTAGGACAGGAGTCTATTTGTTTCTGATTTGAAACTCAATTTTATTTATAAATATCACAATATGCAATTGTTCCCATCCATGATTCTCTTCCTTACACTTATCTCAAAATTTGAAATTCAATTATACTACAAAAGATTTGACTATAAAGCTGTTTTTCTACAGAATTCTAAATGGAGGGTTTCTATATGGTCACCATACAAATGCTTCTGTGTTAGGTCTATGCTCTGGAATCTGCTCATCTATACTACTTCCCTTTCTCTATTGGATTGCTCCCATCAATATATAAACAGGTCATTGTATTTCTCATCATAAAACAAATTAACCAACCATGACTCTGGGGTTCTGCTCAGAAACACTAATTCCTTATTTATAGAAAAATTTCAAATGAATGCACTCACCTCTTCCAATCTCTCTTCCGTATTTTTCAGCTCCTCTTTTTTTTCCTCCATTCTGCAATTGTCTTTCCATGAAGACCAATCATGTCCGTGGTTAGAAAAGAAAGAACATGGTTCATTATGCTGGCTGCCCATAGTCTCTATGTAGTCTTTGCCATAATGAAGGATTCCTACCATGTGGTCTACAACTCTCTTTTGTCTTCTATAATCACCTCCTTTCTTGGTTTTCCTTCTTTCTCTTGAACACTTCCTTTTCTATCTCCTAAATGAAGATCTTTTCACAAGCCACTTCATGAAAGGAGGGCTCTACTGTCTGTTTTCTCTCATCTTCTGTATCTCAATGGCTTCTTAGGCCATTATCTACTATCCCATGGTTTTAAGACCATGTGAGCAGTCTTCTGAAACTTTGAATCATTTCTTTCCATCTCTGTCATCTGAGTTTCAGATTCACTTCTTCAACCATTGGCAAGTACCCCAAGTGTCCTGTAAGCATAATGGGGTTATCATTTACCTAACTGAACTCCTACTTTGACCACTTCCCTAAATATTTTTTCTGTATCATTCCAACAAACAGAAACATCCCTAAGTTCTTTCAAGCCAAAATCCTCCAAGTAAATCCATTTATCTATTGAGAATAGAGTCTTCCTTTTCAGCAAAGGTCAGTTTTTTCTATTCTTAACATTCCAGTCCAGATCATTATTTCACGTAAACTTCAGAAATTTCTGTTGGTAATTGTTAAATGACTTTTCTGGGGGCTATTTACATAAAATTCTATCAACCCCAGATTTTGCACACCAAATATATCAGAAAATAACTCTAATAAAGTCTAGCTTAGTGAACTGGAGAGTTGGATAAATTATAGAAACATGAGTGAGGAGTTACTTATATGAACACTGGTAGATGAGTAAAAAGCTGCTGTATCATTGCAATTCCACTTAAGTATGGGTAGTGATTCACAAAAACTATATCCTTGGAGCCATAGGACCTACACATATCATTCTACCAGAGATTTTTCCCATCCTCCAGCATTTGCTTATAGCTTATATAACTTAAGGAGGAGCACTGTGAATCCAGTAACTCTATGAATTTCCTAAGCCTTTTAAGTTTCATGAACTTCCTGAGCCTGGGATGATTTATTACCTTCTAGGATCTTTTATTTTTTTCATTTTTTTAATTAAGAAAATTTTGTCATTCATTTTACATGCCAATCAAAGATCCCCCTCTTCCCTCCTTCTCTTCCCCAGCCTCTCCCTCCCAACCCACTCCCTACTCCCCCACAAAAGAAGGCAAGGCCTCCCATGGGAGGCACATCCAGTAGAGGCAAGTCCAAGCCCTTCCCCCTGGCTCAAGGCTGCACGAGGTATCCCATCATAGGTAGTAGGCTCCATAAAGCCGGCTCATGCACCAGGGATGGATTCTGATCCTACCGTCAGGAGCCCGCCAAACAGATCAAGCTACACAATTGTCTCGCCATGCAGAGGGCCTAGTCCAGTAGCTGTGGAACCTGCATGGGATCTTTTAGGGTCTTATAGTCCGTCCACAAAATGCTTCAATTCAAAGGAAATAATTACATATCCGTTTTCTTCATCAAGTTAAACTTCCTGTAACTTATATTATTTTAGCAACCTATGGGCCTTTAAAATATAATGTACAGACCAGAGCTTCCCATCATAATTTCCTTCTACCATTTTTTTTTAGCTTTAGAGTAAATAAAAAAGTGCTCCACATGGTACAAAATTGACTCCTGTCATCTCCTGCCATATTCTTGCTGCACATTGCACCATGCTTCCTACTTACCTGGCTCTTCAATTCTACACACTTCTTTTTTGTCAATCAGCACATTATGGCCTTTTATATTGAGAAGTCTACTCCCTAGAAAATTCTTCCTGTAGTACTTTTTCTCTTGTCTCACCTCACAAGCAGCCTCCTTAGAAAGCAATTCACTGACTATAATACCTAAGATATACACTCATCACACCACTGTGTGTGGTTACTGATTTACCATAGTTCAACTTATAATTCTACAACATTATCAAGGCACAAAAACAGCAAGAGTTCAGCAGAAATTGTTCTTGGAATTTTGATTTTACCCCAAGGCAACATGGGAGTCTGTTTGTAATACCTCTAGTAAGATACAAAATCATAGGTATGCATAGTGGACATTGTAGTGTATTTGTGTGGTTAGGCTGTGAAGCTTTGTAGGTTAAGTTTACTAAATACATTTTCAACTTAGTATTTTTAACTTACTATGGATTTATTTCTATGTAATTCAATTATAATTCAAGAAGAATGTATAGTCTCCAACACTATTCTATTTCTTTCTTTCACCTTACTTTTTTGTTCTACTGTGTAATAATCTTGGTATGTGTTTAATTTGCATATTTATTTTCCAGTAGGAGTACATTTTCTGAACTTTGCCAGAATAGATAACATCTCACCCATTTTCTGAGCTGTTCTTTTATTAAAGTTCTTTTTATATGATACATTTTGACATCTTATCTGTCTTTGTTTCTATTTCAAACAACAGTATGGTTGGACCTATCAGAGCAATATGCCACTCAGTAGTAGTACCAACTCTGTCTCAGTTACTGTTATATTGTTGTGATAAAAGACCATGACCAGGGCAACTCTCATGAAAAACCATTTAACTGGGGCTTGCTTACAGATTCAAAGGGTTAGTCCATTATCATAGCAGGAACAGAAAGGCATGGTGCTGGGGCAGTAGCTGGGAGCTTTACATCCTGATCCACAAGCGGCAATCATAAAGAGAGAGAGAGAAAGAGAGAGAGAGAGAGAAGGAGAGAGAAAGCCTGACATGGGCCTTGGAAGCCTCAAAGCCAAACCCCAGAGACACATCTCCTTCAACAAGGACATTACTCTAACAAGGCCACACCTCCTAATCTTTCCAAACAATTCATAAATGAGGATCTAAGCCATCAAGTATATGAGCCTATATGTATGTGTGTGTTGCAGGGATTCTTTCTCAAACCACCACTGTAGTCGGAAGTTTTCTCTGGTCTTGCCTATGTTCCTGGGGTCCCACCAGGCCCTGCGGGTCCCTCAGCTGCTTATAAAATAATCATTTAGAGGCTTAATATTAACTACCAACTGCATGGCCTATGGCAAGCTTCTTGCTAGCTAGCTCTTATATCTTAAATTAACCTATTTCTCTTAATCTATGTTTTGCCACATGTTCCATGGCTTTACTGGTCTGCAGGCATTTTGCTCCTTCTATGGCAGGCTGGTGTCTCTCTCTTTCCTCTCCTCTCTATATAACTGCTTGGATTTCCCACCTGCCTCTAAGCTGCCTTGCCACAGGCCACACCATATCACTTGTACATTAGTACCCCAAACCTAGAAAAGCACTTGACACTTAGATGCTCAAGCAATATTCCTTGGATATTGAGATTAATATTTCCACTTAACTTTAATAGATTTATGTATAAACATTGAAGAACTTACTATATGTAGCAGTTGATAAGAAACGAAAAGTGAGTTATTTCTCAGCTTCTAAAATAGTCAGTAATCTGCAACCCATATGTGGAATTTTTCATTTTGCCTATTCTTTTAGAAATTAAGTATTGTTAGAACATAATCACACCTCTCCATCAACATGTAATCTATGGCCATTTTTGTGCTACAAATTCAGTTTAGCAACAAAGGGTACCTTTCCTCTCCCATGAAGTCTAAAATAGTTGTCATTTGTTCCCTTACAGAAGACAATTTAGGGACCCCTTTAGAAGGTCTGATAATTACCTCAACAGAAAGTCTTCTTTAGTTGAGTTTATAAACCTAACAATCCAACAAAATAATTTAACAATAGTTGAACACAGCTCACCCATGGTAGAATCAATGTTTACTCCATCTTGGCTCTTCCATGTGTACTCAGAAGGCTTGAGCTCAGCAGAGACTCAGTCATTAACATTTTAACCCTCACTGAGTCCTTAATATTTTTCAATTTCAATTCCATTATCTAAGAGATAAGAAGAGTAATATTTGGTTTGATTAACTGACCGAATTCTTGCAAACAGAGTCTGAAGTGTCACATACCTGTGGCTTCACTTTGTTTTAGACTCTACCAACAAAACTTTCTGATTAATACCCCTTTTATATCTTGTCTTCCACATCCCTATTCTCTGTTTCTCTTCTGGGAAGGCTGTCTAGCAGAGAGGTTATTAGCACAGGTTTAGAATCTAAATGTGTGGATTTAAATTGCAACTCCAGCATATAAAAGTTTTTGACCTTGGTAAATTAGGTGATCTCTTCAAATCTCATGCCCACATTAACACACTGAATAAAATAAAAGCTAACTTACTGTAGTTTCTGCTGTGTTAGACACACTGGTTGGGTGCTCCAGACAAAGCAATGAGGTCATGGTCAATACTATCCTTGTACCATCCCACTTTCTGTACAAAGAAACAGAGGCATCCCAAACAAGCAACTGTTTTCTTATGATTGCATGTTCTGGAATTCAGGAATCCAGACAGGTATGAGCAGGGCCACTTGCCTGAGATCCACAGTGTCTGGAGCCTCTAGATAGTAAAACTTAATTTCTTTGTCTCACTAGTGACAGAACCATGTAGAGACGTCTGTATCTTTCTAGTCCCTTGTGGGACTGAGTTGAATTGTTAGTTCACTTTACATTGTGGTTCAGAGTGCCTACATATTAAGTAAAGCTAAAACTCTAAGCCACTGAAAAATGTCTCTCAGTAATTCAATGTGTAGGAAAAGTGGGCTTTGCTTTAGTAGTTTAGAATTTAAATATGATTCTGAAAATAACCCCAAAGAGAATAAAATTTACATTAAGACACTTAAATCTAAGTAATCTAGACAATAGCTGAGGCAAAAGCGATTTATTTAACCATAGTTATTTAACATAACTCAACTTGGGTTAGAGTTATTTTAACTTTGATTGTGAAGATAAATTCCACCATATATGCAATAAATAATATTTCTATTCCTTTTTTAATGAAAGTTTTGAGACAGTTGGCTCCTCAAACCATTTTTATGGTCATGTCTTTAAGAAATAATAAACTTGTATATTTGTTATTTATATAATATCATTAAAAAACTCTTACAAAATAAGACATTAGAAATAAAAATTTTAGATACTCATCTATAAGAAGATCATTATCTCATTTGAAGCAACATATGTATTGGTATGCTTGCTCAGTATAGCATTTAGGAAACACAGTGACTGAAGCTGGAAAGTAATAGCAATTATGTAATCAAAGCCACATTTTTTAAAGTTTTAAGAACAATTAACAGTAGGTATACTGATTTAGTTTATTCTCTATGAATAGTGAAAAGTTGCCTTAGGAAAACAATGTACTTCACTATGATTTTTTTGTAGTTGGAAAACAGAGAATCTAGGACTTAGCAAGCATCACTTCTTATTTTGCTCTTTGATCCTTGATTACTCAAGGAAAAATAATTTATCCTTTTTCTTTCTTTCTAATGTCCATGTGGTTGATAGAAGAGAAAAAAGAAAAGAATGAGTGAATGAATGGATGTCTCTTTAATTCTTCTGGCGGACTTCAGCATATTTGAAAACTAATGTAAACATCATTAGCATCTAAACCTTCTAGACTTTTTTTCTACTTTGAAATACCATTGCATCTTGGAATGTCCACTGAGCAAAATTCTTTTACACCAAATATTCTAAAGCATAAATTTTAATGACAAAATGAGGAAAGTAAATAAACTGAAAGTGATTTTCCTTGTGGTTGTACAGAATATTGCATTCAGAGAGTATCAATAGGAGAAAGGAACTCTGAATGCTAAATCAAATTACACCTTTTCCTATTGGGATTTTAACATCTGCCTCCATGTAGATTGATTAGAATAAAGCAGGCCATCAGAGGCCCTTTGTCTGTGTCTGAGTGGGTGAAGCAGCTGACAAGAGGCCATCAGATTCCCCACAGAGAGGCTTCTGTGAGTGAGGAGTTTGACAGCTAACTTCATTATAATTCCTGGGCTGCACACTGCAATGGATTTGTCCTTTAATTGAGCTGAGCCAGAAAACTGCCCAGAGAGGAAATAGGAAGAAAAATGCATACGAATGTCACAGGAGAAAAAGAGGCACACAGATCCCACTCTATGAAGGAGTAGATAGTATCAGGCAATCCTGGGAAGCAGAACTTAGACGTGGTGTCTTAAGTCACTTTCATTGAAATTGCTCTAAAGGTGTAATTTGATTTAGCATTCAGAGTCATCTCCTGTTGCTACCACAGTTCTCTCTGAACTCTAATAGTCCAAAAAAGTTTGTTAGGACTCATCCTCGACTTTATCAAACTACTTCCTGCTCTAAAAAACAGTCTGCCTATTGTGATATTTTATTTGTGCTAAAATGTGATGATATTTTATTTGTGCTTTAAAAAATAAAGCTTGCCTGGAGATCAGAGGAAAAAGCAAGCCATCATAAGTAAACAAAGAAGTCAGGCAGTGGTAGCACATGCCTTTAATCCTATCACTTGGCAGGCAGGAATCTGTTTGGATCTCTGTGAGTTCAAGGCTACACTGGAAACAGAGCCAGTGTGGTGGCACATACCTTAAATTCCAACACTAGTTAACCATGGAGGTCTGGAGGTCTGTACAGACAGGCAGGAAATGAAGAGCTGGGCAGAAAGAGGAAGTGATGTAGCTGGACAAAGAGAGCAAATCAGATGGCAGAACAGCAAGGATATAGGCCTGGGTAGACAGGAAGTCTCTTGCATTTGGAAGCTGCAGAGTTGATGAGGTAAGGTTAGCTGTGGCTGCTCCTATTCCTCTGATCTCTCTCAGGCTTTAACCCCTATATCTGGCTCCCTGTTTTTTATTTAATAAGACTGTTTAGAAATTTGTCTACAGCCTATCACTTCCTTTGCCACGTAATTTTCAATGCTATGTGGCAACTGTAGCATCTCTAACGAATATATGAGCAATAGATGTTAGATATAGAAAAGGGAAGGAGGGCTGGTGAGATGGCACAGCAGGTAAGGCTGCCTGCCTGCCACAAGGCCTAGAAATCTGAGTTCATCCCATGAACTCGTGAAAATGTGGACAGAAGGAACCGTCTACACAGACTGTTCTCTGACTCCCCGACTCCACACACACACAGGCTACGGCACAAGCACACCCCTCACGCACCATGTATATAAAATTTTATGCATATAAGTATATGTATGTGTATATAATATGTATAAATTAATTCTCTCTATACATATAGACAGATATGAGCCATTTTACAAGACCTTAGTGCCCATGCATGCTCTGTATCTATTTATCTGTCTATCATCTATATGTATATATCCATACACACATATATACATATATTTGTACACACACAACATATATATATGGAGAGAGAGAGAGAGAGAGAGAGAGAGAGAGAGAGAGAGAGAGAGAGCGCATAGATAGATGCTGGGGATTTGCAAAATGACTCAGTGGATAAAATAACTTACAGCCAAGACTGACAACCTGAGATTGCTCCTTAGACCTCCCAGTGGAGGAATTCCTAAAACTTGTTCTCTGACCTCCACATGAGCACCGTGGCATGTGTGCACCCACTCATACACATACATACAGAATGAATGAATGAATGTTATGGAAAGAAACATTTAAGAAGAGACAAAAATTTAAAAAGGATATTTGCTCTGTCAATGAGATAAAAGCCCTAAAACCTAAAGTTTAGACAGACAAGAGGCTGTCGAGGTCAGTGGTTTTCTATGACTCCCTGTGCACAGATATATTAAAAATACATAATTGTATGATGTCAAACATTGCTGGACAAAACCTTGCACACTGAAATGCTGAGACTATTGGATTTAATAAAATATATATTTGAAAATGGTAACTTGTCCATATTAGAAGAAAGATAATTTCAAACTATGTGCCCTGTGAATAGATTATGATTTTCATTTGGCAAAATCATATTAATATAATAGAGTTTTGCATTTAAATATGTATTTTTTGTAATCTTATTTTTTGTAATTTTATTTTGGATACTATTTTCTATCTTTTTATAACAGTTGGACTGAAATAACCAATAAGAATGAACATTGCTCATGAGTAAATCAATGCACATGGTCCATTGTCATATTATAAACACTGTGGGGTGTCTCTATTTGCATTATTATTCTATTTATACTTTTGCTATTTAGGCTAATTAAGAAACCTGACCTCTGGTATTATGCTCATTACTTTTCATAGGTATCTTCTTCCTTTTCCATGTAAATTAGAGGACTAGGCTCTCTGCAATCAGGAGACAGTTGTGTAGCTTGGTCTGTTTGAGGGGCCCTGGCAGTGGGATCAGGATCTATCCCTGGTGTATGAGTTGGCTCTTTGGAGCCCATTATCTGGATGCAGGGGGAAGGGATTTGGTTCTGCTTCAATTGAATGTGTTGGGATTTGCTGACTCCCCATGGGAGGCCTTATCCTTTTGGAAAAGTGGATGGGGGGTGGGGTGGGGAAATAGGGGGAGAGCCAGAGGAGGGATGAAAGGGGGTATTGGAGCCCACCGAGGTTTCCTAGTGGCCACAGGCCTGGGTACTAGGTATTTGGAAGGGTCTACACTTGGTTGTATCTAGCAGGGGGAGGTCTTTTCGCCTCACTCCTTGGCATTGTTATAAAAAAGCCCTTTTGAATAAATTTCTGGGCTGGTGGGTTTTGACCCAGGCCCTCCCAAGGCTATCCTGTGTTTCTGTCTTTCCTCTTGTCATCTCTTTCTATCTAAATATTTCTCACTTCTCCCTGCTCAAGAGTACCCTGGTCATAAAAGTGGGGGCCTAGCTCCCACAAGGGGGATCTGTGGTTGGTATGTAAAACGAATAAAAAATTTTAGTAAAAATAAAAAATAAAAAAAATTTAAAGTCATTATGGGCCAACTTGTTTATCTTTTAGAATTACAGAGTGAAATTCAAATATTTAATAATCAAAAAAATAATTTCTTTTTGGAAGTTAAAGTCAAGGTGGAGATGGGCCTTACTCATGGGCTTACAATCTGTTAGCACAGACTTTCTGAGTAGAGGAATCTTAAGTTTCATTTCCTGGGAACAGTAATTGAATATTATTGCTAAGCTCCTTACAGAACAACACTTAAGAATCCAGGCTCTGAACTCCAACTGTACCTACTATATACTGCTCCTGTTTTCTTGGGCATTTCCTGTTCAATCTCTGCAGGCCTCAGTTATCTCACCAGTATATTTAATAGGCCAATATTAAGGTTGACGTTATCTGTTTTTAACATTTCAAAAGATGAAAATTGGAGAGATAGACAGAGAGAGAAAGTGACTGAGTTTCGCATGTGTACACTTAGAATATGTTAGACATATGAGAGTTAGGCCGGAATTGAAGACAGTGGTAACTACAATGCAATTTTCCCCTTGTACCCAGTTAGCCCAATGCATTTTATGTTACTATCTTAGGATGTTTTATGTAAATTAATAATACAAAATCTTCTTTAATGGAAGCAAAATAGAGTAATAAACTTTCTAAAATTATTTACATGTATTATATGAACAAATAGGCACTGAGGAAAAACAATTTCCACACAGAAGAACCATCCTCATACATCTGATTTCCTTTTCTTGAGATATGGCTTCAATGGTTGTGCTATTTCCTTGTTATGGTTTCTTCTGTTACTAAAGGTTCCTATACCAAGGGAAACATGTGGAATGGGACATTTAGTAAAATTAGTCAACCCAATAAAGGGATATTGCTGGTGTCACCATAGCAAATATATTGTCATTGAGGCAGGCAAAGGTGTGGCTCTGTTTTTGACATTTAGTTGAATATTTGTCATAGAATTCAGATGCTACCTGGAATTTTTTATTATCTCGATCAAATACTATATTTAAATAATCTTATTTTTTTCTGTCAGTTCCAAGGTTCTTAATCAAATATAGTTGGTTAGTATGAAAGAAAAATGTTAATAGTGTTTCTCTGGACATTAGTCCTAATTAATATATCTAACCCCAAGGAATAATTTGATGTTAATAGCTATAAATTACTTTGTCCCTTTCCCTCAGACTTGAGTAATCACTTAAAAGGCTCACCATAATTGGTCATAGAGTAATAATATAGATAATCCCATGCCATAATTCACATGCTACAATTTAGCATATACACAAGGTTATGTTTTCCTATAAACTCCAAATTAATAACACTTTTACAAAATAAGTATATCTATTGTAAAATGGGCTTTAAATTAGATTGCATGAATGCCACATATTACATTTCTTTACCCAAAACAACAACAGAAAAGAATGTGAGTACAAATATAAACTGAATTTGCACACTGAACACTACAATTCTAAAACACAACTGTGGCTAGTTCCATAATTTGTGTTCAAATTACTACAGCAAAAGCATGAAAAGGTAAAAACTAAGATCTTGTCTAGTGTACGCCCTATATGCATTATTTACATTCTGTGTATCTAACTTTAAGTAAATCCACCATCAATCTGTTACCATATGCTGAGTAAAAACTATAACCATTGATGATTCTTGTGCCTATAGCTAGGAAAAGATGAATCCTTGGTCCTATCAAGTGTTGATCCACAATCACACATCATCAGTGCATGCAAAGGCTACATGAAGTCTTTGTCTTATCCTGAATTAAGCAAGTCTGGGCAATTTAACAGTAATTTAAAAGATAACATTTGGACAACTACCTGTAAATATGATAAACTTCATATTTGGCTTCATTTGAAGATTCTGAACATTCTGTGAATCAGATACACATTTTGTTTTTAGCTGCTCCTGAAGGCGAGGCATGGCCATGGTAAAGAATAGCTATAGAAACAGCTTGCTTCTATCTTTTGATTTATTGATATGAGAACTAAGCATATCAGAACAACAAGAGCACTGAATATAACTGAGGAGGTTTTAGACTTAAGTAGTTAGTGACTACCATGACTGGTAAAAGAATTGGAAAAACTAAGGAGATATAATTCACCCAAATTTACCTAGATAACTAAATATTGATACTCTTCTGAAAATGAGAAAAATATTACAATAATAGAAAGCCCTAAATAAAAAGATAGTTGTTTATTTAAAAAAATACAAGATTAACTGTTATGGCCTTTGGAGTTTAAAATTCATCTCAGTTGGTTGTGTTTTTTCTTTCTCTGTAGCATATAATGATTGTCTTCATCTGCTTTGTGTTACTAAATAAAATTCCTAATGATGAATACTATAAACAGAATGGTAGTTTGTTTGACTAACAACATGGGTGACTGGAAAATGCATTTGGTGACAACTATTGATTGGGTCCCAGCATAGCTGATGCATCACATGTACAAGAGCATGCAAGAATTACTTGGGGAGAGAGGAATTAAGAGCAAAGAGCGATGGGTTTTCCTGTTATCAAAATCTGTCCTCACGTCCACTGCTGTAGGCCAGCATTACTCCCTTCACAAGGGGGTCATGACTAGTCATGTCTTAACTTTCCAGGAGTTTATAAAGATTCTACTGCCTCCCAAAATTATTGCACTGAAGATCAAGTTTCCAAAACATGAAACTCTGAGATATGAATCATATTCAAATAGTGGTACTGATCATCCTTTCATTTCAAACATAAATATACATCTGAAGCATTGAGTCTATCTGACTACGGATTAAATGATCGTCCACAAGTTTTGATAAGCTGAGACATCATTCAATTTAAATATTGTTTGTAATTTCTTCTTTGAAACCTACACTATTAAGAAGTACATCATTTGACTAGAAACTGTTCATGATTATCTTAGATATGCTTTTAACTTCTTTCATTTTTTCATTCATCTTGTGGGGAAAAACATACTTTATACAGTTTAGTATTTTAATTTATTAGAATTTGATTTATATCACTACAGATGGACCATCTGTGTAAACACAATCATGAGAATAATGCATTTTCCATGTAATTGTTGGATGTGTTGTTCTACAAATACCCTTTCAATCAAGATGATTGACAAGGTTGTCGATGTAATCTGTCTAGTGATCTTTTAGACCAGGTGTTCAATCAGCCAACAAGACAGTGGTGTTAAAATATCTAACTACAATTGTGAAATTACTGCCAGTCCTGCTATTTGGCATAGGAACATTTATGATTGTATTTGTCTTTGATGAACTGAACATTTTGTGATTAGGAATCTTCCTTGTCTTGAGGTGTCGCTCAGTGGTAGAGTGTGTAAAATTAGACTAAAAGTTTAGCAAACTTTTTCCTACTGATTTTTTTAGGTTATCTCCTTCTTTGTTGTAGGAAGCCCTGAATGAGTAAAGCCCTGAATGAATATGTGTTGTTGGTAAGTTCACAATGATGTTAAGGGTCCTAAAACCTTAGACTCATGGAGAAATGGCCAAACTTTCCTCCAAGCTGAAGTTCAGAGGGATGACAAGGTCTTCCTTGGTGGATCCAGAATATATATAATCACCTAGGAATAGACACAGTGCTATTGATAGTATCCTCCAGCCTTGTACATCATTTTGTTAGGGTAAGAGTATCCTTAATATTTTGTTTATTGCAGTTTTACTGGAAGCAAGTATTCTAAATTTTTCTTCTCTGTTTGAAAATGCTTTATTTGACTTTTTTTTTTTTTTTGTGGGAAAGTGTGACTTTTGAGACAGGTCTCACAGTAGTTCAGACTAGCCTCAGGCTGCCTTCACAGCTCTAGAGGTCGGCTTTGAACTCCTGATCTTCCAGCCTCAACTTTCCAAGTGTTGATATTATAGGTATACACTACCATATCTGCTTGATTTTCAACTTAGGATGATTTTATCATTCGGATTTTCTAAAATTACTTTAAAAATATCAGTTCACTGCTCTCTCCATACAGCTTTTCTGATAAGAAATAAGAACTAAGTTACTATAATACACTTTTTTTTTTTCCTGATGTGCTTCAAAAATCTTCCTCCACTTTGGTACTTGTAGTTTTCAGGGAAACCCCATAAGCATGACTTTCTTTACATTCCTTGACGTTTGCAAGTTGTAATGACTCTTAAAATTCAATATTTGACTGTGTTAGAAATATGTTGGACATTATTTATTTAAATATTGATTAATTTTTATCATTTCTTTTGTATTGTTCTGGTACTTCTGTCATGTGTGTGTTAAATAATTCAGTGTAGACCCACACATTTATTTTTGCATTTATTTGTTTGTTTATTTATTATGTGTGTGTTTGTGTGGGCACATACATGTTACAGTATGCTTATGGGGTCAAGGGAACAACTTGCAGGCATTGGTTCCCTCCTTCCCCCTTGTGGGTTCTGAGACTTGAACTCAGGCTGTCAAGCTGGGTGGCAAGTACACTCACCTTATGAGCCACCTCGATGGCTAGTTCCACACAGTCTTTAGGTTTTGTTGTTTAAAGAAATTTTTGTTTCTTTCCACTACTTGGTTTATATCCAAGTTCACTTGCTAAGCAACAGGTTCTAGAGAAGAGTATCACCTCTGGTACCAGGGTTTTTGTTAAATAACCTATGGCTTTTGAGAGGAAAGGAACATTGTCCTCTGATTCTTACCCTAGCAGGTTTAACTTAGAGTGCCTGTGAATTCCAGGTACCCAGAAATGGGTCATTGCAAATAAACAAAAGAAAAATAGTTGCTGGCTTTAATTTAATAATTAAAAAATCCTCTAGGAAAATTAATAATGATGTGTACAGATGTTGTTGTACTTAGGGTATTTTGTGGTTGAACTTTTTCTCTGCACCTTCCAACATTATCTGGTAAATATCATAAGACTTTATCCGCAGAAGACATGGAACAGGATTTCTTGGGGAAAGACTGAAATTTCCATAAAGCAAATCATGAGAGTCATGTTTACTAACAAAATTATTCTCTTAAGCAAGCATCAACAGTACTGCACTTAGCCATTTCACCAATATTAGAAACTTCAGAATGCATTACTACAACTAAAAAGTTAAAATAGTCATAGAAAATATAAATTATAACTGGGGTAAAGAAGTTACATGGCTTTGGTGGAATATAAATCTTTTAGCCATCTCTATATAAAACCCTTATCAAATATATGAGCTATTTATACCTTAGGACTTGATTAAAGAAAGGTAGAGGTTTGGCCGGGTGGTGGTGGTGCACGCCTTTAATCCCAGCACTTGGGAGGCAGAGCCAGGTGGATCTCTGTGAGTTCGAGGCCAGCCTAGGCTACCAAGTGAGTTCCAGGAAAGGCACAAAGCTACACAGAGAAACCCTGTCTCGAAAAACCAAAAAAAAAAAAAAAAAAAAAAAAAAAAAAAAAAAGTAGAGACATAACATGTATAACAAAAATGCAAATCTAATGAACACAATATATTGGACATTAAGGAGTGTGTGTGTGTGTGTGTGTGTGTGTTTGTATGCAGCTGTGGCACTGAATATTGACTGTAGAATCTTACACATGCTAGTTAAATAATCAATGCTGAGCTACAGCCTTTTCTTTTAGTCCACTGTTTTAAAAATGGGATTTCTAGTGGAAACAGACCCTTATTAACACCATTAGTTTTCTGAAGCTCCTTTAAACATGTCATTATAATCTACCAATTGTGTTGAAAAGTTTAAGGATTAAGACTTAGTTTCTTGCTATCACATTTAATTTTACTATTTAATCAAATGTGGTATTTAATTAGAATTACTCCATCCTAACACCAGTTTCTCTGTATTCCTTCATGCATTTTCATCAATGTGGAGTATTATGTCCTGCTATCAGACTGGTAAGTAAAACACATACTGGTTACTAAATGTCTCTTCTGGTTTGCTTTATGTTGTTGTGATAAACACCATAAGCAAAAGCAACTTGTGAAGGAAAGAGTTTATTTCCCCTTATAGCTTGTAGTCTATTATGAAGAGAGGCCAGGGAAAGAACTCATGGCATGAATCTGGAGACAGATAATAAAGCGCAGACTGTGAAATAATACTGCTTAATGGCTTGGTCTCCATGGCTTGCTTGATTACTTTTCTTAAACAGCACAAATCTACTTGCCTAATGATGGCATCACCCATAGTGAACTGTGCCCTCCTACATCAATTATTAATTAGGAAAATGCCCCCACAGATAGACCCACCAATCAATTTAATGGAGACAGTTCCTCAGTTGAGGTTCCCTCTTATCAGGTGACTTTTACATCCTGGGGCTAGAGAGATGGAGAGTGATTAAGAGCACCTGGCTACTTTTCCTGAGAACCCAGGTTCAATTCCCACCTGCAAGATGGCTCATAACCATATATAACTCCAGTTCCAGGGCATCTAATGTTCTCTTCTGGCCTCCATAGGCACTGCAACCATGTGATGTACAGATATACATGCAAGCAAAATACTTATATACAAAAAATTAATAAATAAATACATCCTTCTTCAGGACCTTGCCTGGTAAGTCTGCCTGATTGTTTCCTCCACATAACTTCCCTGAACACCCAGATCTAACCCTGGACCCTTATATAATGTTCCAGCCTAATCTGAACACGTTTGTCTTCACTGCTACCAAACCTATGCCTCTACCAGGATATGTCCTGCCTAAAGCCAGCCTACAGGCTCCCCCAACACTGCATCTAAATTCTCCAGTCAGCCAAATTCTACACATCCTTCTCTGGGTCAAAGTAGGTGAATCCATCAGATCCTAATCTCCTTGCACCTCCTCCAAATTCCAGGTCTACTTCTAAACTCCAAGCGTGGACCAGGACACACATGCCACACACTAACCCACTACTTTGTGTCTGTCTAAGATCCTTCTACATAAGCCATATTCAACTTCTAGGTCCAGATCATGCCAAAAATCCTCTCTAGCTCCAACCTGCTTTGTCTATATAAGACACAGAACTAACAAAATAAGTCTACTGTCCAGATGAAATCAGAAAAATACATGCAGCATGTAAGATCAATTCCACTAGTCCTATAGAAATATCTGCCAATGAGAACTAATGAGATGAACTACAGGACACCAAATTTACAAAATCAATCATAAACTTCATGAAATAATTCAATGAATTTAAAGAACACACAAGGAAACAGCTCAATGAACATAAAGAGAATAAACACCTGAGTGATGCCTAATGAAACACAAATATAAGGTTGATGGGAACAATGAGAACAATACAGGATTTGAAAATAGAATTCAATAAAGAGATAGCAATATTGAAGAGGAGTCAACAAAATGAAATGAAGATGGAATTAAATAGCCCAATAATCCAACTAGGAAACGCAAAGGAAAGTTTACATGTAGAATGAATCAAACAGAAGATAGAGTATCATGAAGAATTAATGTAGAAGATTTAGATGAAATGAACAAAGATGTGAAATTAAAGTATAAAAACATAGGGAAGGAACATATAGGAAATATGAGACACCACAAAGAGACCAAACCTTTGAATTATAGTTATAGAAGAGAAAGAAGAATCTCAGCTCAATGGCATAGACCAGATATGTAACAAGACAATAGCAGAAAACTTCCATAACCCAAGGAAAGACACACCCGTATAGATAGAAGAAGCAAACAGAACACCAAATAGACAAGAAAAGAAAATCCACATGGCATATCATAGTTAAGACACTAAATATACAGAAAAAAGAATTGCATTAAGAATGTCCAGAGGTAAGAGAAACCCTGTCTCGAAAAAAAAAAAAAAAAAAAAGAAAACAAAAAAAAAAAAAAAGAATGTCCAGAGGATAAAAATATCAACCACATATTAAGGAAAACCCCATCAGTATAACAATTATTCTTTTTTTTTTTTTTTTTTTTTTTTGCTTGACAGATTTTTTTTTTAATTTTATAATTTAATTTAATTTTACATATCAGCCACGGATTCCCTTGTTCTCCCTGCCTCCCGCCTTCCCCCCAGCCCACCCCCCATTCCCATCTCCTCCAGGGCAAAGACTTCCCTGAGGATTGAGTTCAACCTGGTAGATTCAGTCCAGGCAGGTCCAGTCCCCTCCTCCCAGGATGAGCCAAGTGTCTCTGTATAAGCCCCAGGTTTCAAACAGCCAACTCATGCACTGAGTACAGGACCTGGTCCCACTGCCTGGATGCCTCCCAAACAGATCAAGCTAATCAACTGTCTCACTTATCCAGAGGGCCTGATCCAGTTGGGGGCTCCTCAGCTATTGGTTCATAGTTCATGTGTTTCCATTCGTTTGGCTATTTGTCCCTGTGCTTTATCAAACCTTGATCTCAACAATTCTCACTCATACCTACCCTCCTCTTTCTTGCCAATTGGACTCCTGGAGCTCCACCTGGGGCCTGGCCATGGATCTCTGCATCCAGTTCTCTCAGTCATTGGATGGGGTTTTTAGCATGACAATTAGGGTGTTTGGCCATCCTATCACCAGAGTAGGGCAGTTAGGGCTGTCTCTCAACCATTGCCAGTAGTCTATTGTGGGGGTATCTTTGTGGATTTCTGTGGGCCTCTCTAGCACTTTACTTCTTCCTATTCTCATGTGGTCTTCATTTCTAAAGGGAACATTTGAAAGCCAGAAGATCCTGGAGCAATATATTCCAAGTTATAAAAGATCCTGAGTGCCAACCTAGACTATTGTACCCAGCAAAACTATCTGTCATAGTTGAAGGGGAAGAAACTTTCCATGACATCAAAAACCTATAATGTTTTAATGTTACAGCTAATGAACTAAGCCTAAAGAAAATACAGACAGCAATATTTCAGGTTGAAGAGATGGAATGAGCATAACAGAGAAACTGTAGGAAAAAAATATGGAGCTATAGTTACTACAACACAAAGTACCATTGAAAACACAAACATCAAAAACCAACAATACAATGGTTGTAATTAACATATACCTTTCAATAGATTTAATATTAATAGCCTCTGTTCTCCAATCAAGACACAAGCTAGTAGCTCGGATTAAGAAACAAAATCCTTTTTGTTTTCTACAAAACACATCTTAGCTTTAAAGATAGGCATCAACTTAGAGTAAAAGGATGAACATAAGTACTCAGCTAAAATGGGACAAGGAAGTCAGCAGGCATAGCTATCCTTATATCTGACACAATAGATTTCAAACTGATTAGAAGAGAAATTAAGAGGGACATTTCATTCTAATCAAAGGAACTGTTAACCAAGAAGATATATTATAGTAAACAAATATACATCAAACTCTGGTGTACCCAATTTCATTAGAAATAAACATCAATGAAAATGTACTAATAGAATTAAAGACACAGATTAAAATCAACCCATTAATAGTGGGTGATTCCAATACACCACTTTGTCCAATAGAAAGGCCCTCTTGACAAAAAATAAGGAGAAAAACATTGGAATCAAATAAGATCATACATCAAATGCACTTAACAGATATCTACAGGCTATTCCACCCAAATATCAAAGAAGAATACATATTTTGCTCAGAAGCATATGGAAGCTTTTCTAAAATAGACCACATCCTGGGACACAAAACAAATCTTTACAAATTCAGAAAGATTAAAATAGCTCCTCATATTCTATCTAACCATAATGCAATAAAATTTAAAATCAATAGCAAACACATCTCTACCAGGTACACAAATTTATGGCAATTAAAGAACTCATTACTGAATAGATTAAAGAAGAAATCAAGAAAGAAATGAAAAATTTCTCGGGAGTAATTGAAAAGGAAAACATAAGCAACAAAATCTTTTGGACACATTAAAAGCAGCCCTATAAGAGAAATTTGTACCTCTAAGTGCCTACATTTAAAAATTAGAAAGAGCAGAAGTAAATGACTTAATGATGCAACTCATAAATTTGGAAAAACAAGAAACCAACTCCAAACTCCATTGACAGCAAGAAATAATAAAAACCAAAGTTAATGAAATGGAAAACAAACAAACAAACAAACAATACAATGAATCAAAGAATCTAAAAGTTTGTACTTCCAGAATATAAACAACATTGACAGACACTTGGCCAAACTAATCAAAAAGGAAAGAAAGGAAGGAAGGAAGGAAGGAAGGAAGGAAGGAAGGAAGAAAGGAAGGAAGAAGAAAGGATCTATGTTAGTATGATCAGAATTGAAAAGGGAAACATTATAGCAGAAATAAAAAAATTCAGATTATTATAAAACTTGTTTAAAATCATGAACTCCATTAGTCTGGAAAACCTAAGAGAATGGAAGAACTTCCGAATTAGATAAAAGCACAGAAATTAAACCAAGAAAAGATTAACAACCAAAACAGACCCATAACTAATGAGGGGATTGAAATAGTAACAAAAAGCTTTCCAAAAATTTCCAGGGCTGGAGAGATTCATAGCAGAATACTGCCAGATTTACAAAGATCTATAGCCAATCCTTCTTAAACTACAGAAGGAGGATGAGAAGGAAAAGGAGGAGGAGGAGGGAGGAAGAGGAAGTGTGGCGAGTCACAGGAATATGAAATAGAAGTCCAGCTGTATATTATAAGCTATACCTTGACAAGATCAAGGGTCAGACGAGTGGAAAGCCAATCAGCAAGGGCTATTGGTGTTATGCAGCTTAATATTCACTTGTGCCTTGCTATGAATTCCTTGTGCTCATAATTCTCCTAAAAGTGTGTGTGTGTGTGTGTGTGTGTGTATCTCCATTTCAAAGCACCTGGGTGGTCATGTAGACAGAACCTTCTGCCTCTGAGCTCCAGGCCCCCTCTTCAGCATTTGTTTTGGGTATCTGTCTTTTTCAAATAACCTCCTAAGGTATAGTCTTCCTCAAACAAAGCTACTTCCTAAGGTATAGTCAACCTCAAACAAAGCCTTAAAAGACAAGCAAGGAACAGATAGCTGCCAGGCCATCTGATAGACACCTGAAAACTCCCCTGAACTAAGACAAAAATGTCCTTTCTGAGACTACATGTCTCACAGGCCAAATGCCTGCCAACTAGAAGAGCAAGCTTTGTTTCTTTTGGAAATCAAGGCCTCCTCTTTCTCTCTCATCACCCCAGAGAACCTCTTAAATCAAAAAGGACTTTCCTCTTACCAGGCGTTTCAAGCTGTGATGCAGTTTAACTGTAACTAGCTATCAGTACTCTTCCCCTGCCTTGCCAGGAAACTGGAGGCAGAGGAAAAAAGTGACAGTTTTAACTTTTAGTGACCTACAGACTTCCACTACTTCATCACCTGTAAGTTTATAGTTGAACATGTTTATGATAGACTCAAAATGCCTTCACCCAACCACAATAAGGTTATATTTCTGGCACACAAATTTTTTTCTGATTTATTTCAACTGCTAACTGATGCCACTCTTAATTTCTCCCTGCTTGAGTTGCAAATAAAATTGCCAGGAAGCCTCTAGCAGGGTCCCTATTGTGATTAGGCAGAAGTGGACTGAGGAATAAATGAATTGAACTAAAGAGCTCTGAGCAACTGGACTTATTCCAGCACCGATGGTAGTGTCTCTCCTGGGCTCCTGGAATTGTATAAATTTAAGGCTGGACCCTTAAATATTATACAAAAAGGAAGGAGAAGGAGAAGGAGAAGGAGGAGGAGGAGGAGGAGGAGGAGGAGGAGGAGGAGGAGGAGGAGGAAAAGAAGAAGAAGAGGAGAAGGAGGAGGAAGAGGAGGAGGAGGAGGAGGAGGAGGAGGAGGAGGAGGAGGAGGAGGAGGAAGAAGAAGAAGAAGAAGAAGAAGAAGAAGAAGAAGAAGAAGAAGAAGAAGAAGAAGAAACAGAAAAGAAAAGGCACGGAAGGAGCAGTGTCAAACTCATTTTATGAAGCCAATACAATTCTAACCCCTAAATCAGGTAAAGACAGAACATAAAATAAAGAAAATTACAGGCCAATATTCCTGATGAACATAGATTTTAAAATATTCAATAAAATGCTACCCAACAAATAAAGACATATATCAAAAATATTATCCACTATGACCAAATTTTCATTATCCCCGAGATACAGGGATTGTTCCACTTACCCCAGTCAATAAATTAAATAAAACACATAAACAGACTTAAAGAAAAAGAATTACACTATCATCTCAATAGATGCAGAAAAAGTCTTTGAAAGAATTCAACATTCTTTTATGATAAAAGCCTTAGATAGATTTAGACTAGATGGAGCATATTTTAACATAATAAAATGTGTATATATAAGAAACCCAATGCCAGCATCCTCCTAAACAGAGAAAAACTTCAAACAATCCCACTAAAGTAAGAAATGGGATAGGACTGTCCTTTATGCCCACTCCTTTTCAATATTGAGACAAAAACACTAGCTGGAGCAATTAGGAAATTAGGGGAAAATTAAAGAGACACAAATAGGAAATGAGGAGTCAAACTATCCCAATTTGCAGATGATGTGATACTGCACATAGGAGGTCCGAAAAATTCTACCGTAAAACATCAAGGAGCAATAAACAATTACAATAATGTAGCAGGATACAGAGTCAACTTGTACAAATCAATAGCTTTACTGTACATCAACAACAAACACACAGGGAAAGAAATCAGGGACAAACTGATTGACAACAGTATTAAAAAATATCAAGGAACAAACTTAAATCAAGTAGGTGTATGGTCTCCACAATAAAAACCCCTGAATAAAGAAGTAGGCACTGGAAAATGGAAAGAAATTCCATGCTCATACATCAGTCAAATTAATATTGTGAAAAAAGAGCATTCTACCAGAAACAATTTGCAGATTCAGTGCAATTCCAACCAACCCTTTCCCCATCTCATTGTTTCATTCTTCACAGAAATAGAAAAAAAAAATCTATGCTAAGATTCGTATAGAACCACAAAAGAACCAGGATGGTCAAAATAGTTCTGAACCAAAACAAACACATCTCAAGATATATTAAGAAATCAGTGTGGGGAATCCTAAAAAAATTAAAAATAAGTCTACCATATGATCTAGGCATACTACTTCTTGGCATGTGCCCAAAGGACTTGACGTCCTACTTCACTGATACTTGCTCAGCCATGTTCATTGCTGCTCTATTCACAGTAGTTAGTCTTTCAACTGCTGAATGGATAATGAAAATGTGGTACATATATGCTGTGGAATACTATTTGGCTGTAAAGAAAAATGAAATCATGAATCTTGTAGGCAAATGGATGGAACTCAAAAAGATCATATTGAGTGAGGTAACCCAGATCCAAAAGACAAATATCACATATTCTCTTTCACTGATTACTCCTAGCTCCAAATTTTAAGATGTGACTACATTCCTGGAGTAATTGCAGAAACCAGGACAGTAAAAAGAGGAATAATGTAATTATATTATAATCTCAAAAAGATATCAACACACATTAATAGAACATCTATAACAATAAAGTAAATAAAAATGTTAAAAAAGTTTAAATTAATTAAAATAACCCCCCATTATTAAAGCATATTCACTTATAAAATTCAACTCAATATTTGAAATATTTTCTTAAGGACTGTAGAAGCTATGCTGTAGAATAGAAAAAATAAGTTGGTAAAGAAAAGGGTGTTAAATTCTTTGTCTTGCAAGAGTTAAGATTTCTGTTACACTTGCTGTATATAAATATCTAATTTCTATTAAAATACAAAGTGTTGTTTTTTTGCAGCGCTCTTACCCTGCAAGAAAAAGTCACAAAACACAACAGAATCCATTAACAAGAGTTTTACTAAGATAAGAGAGAGGGACAGATGTGCAAAGGCCTGCGGAAAGACACGTGAGTGAAGGGGGCCTGAGAATCATGGCACCGGCTTATAAAGGCTGGCTTATAAAGGCTGGGCTGCACCTGCGCACACAGGCCCATGTGGCTATTCTATGCATGCGCATAGATCACATGGTTGCATTGCATGTGTTATGCAACCATGTAAAGCCACCATGGTCCTGGGTCATGTGAGATATTTGACCCAGAAATGACTAGGCAGAAGTGACTAGGTCCTGCTGCAGGGCATGTGCAACCATGTCCAACTGTGGGGGCATGTTGTGAATTCATATCACAAGTTAACTAAAGTTTTTTGAAAACTGTAGAAATAAAACACCTGACCATGTCACCGGACAATTCTCAACGTTTTATGTTGTAGAAATAAAAGAAGGGTGAACAGAGAAGCTTCTTCTTGCAGTAGATGGGAAAGCAGCAGGGAGACCCACAACTGGGCAATGTGCAGAGAGTGAGACACTTTAGAGAAGCCAGTCCTAAGTGGTGTGTCCTGATCAGATCCCTCCCCTCAAGGCTCAGGGATGTATGCAGAAGAGGAGGCAGGAAGACTGTAAGAACCGGAAGTGGTAGATGACTGCAAGGAGGCAATGTCATCCAGGCACAACAGGACTCAAGAGCAGCATATGAACTCAGACTGAGATAGCACAAATACGGACTACACAGGCTCAAGCCAGACAGAGACACAACCCTCAAAGGGGGAAGGGAACATAGGGTCTCACTCTTATCTAAAGCTATTTGCCAATGAGATCTGCGAGAAAAGGGAAAAAATCAGGTTTTTTTTTTTTTTTAAATGAAATGTTACTGAGTATAACAACCACACGCTAGCACAGTCCCCATGCTCAGAAGTAGTTGGCCAACACAAACCAAGCTCCCTATTTCTTTGTTTGATTTTGTTTGGTGGGAATTTTGTTTTATACTATTTGTTTTGGTACTATTTTTGTTGTTGTTGTCATACTAGTTCCTTCTTTGTTTCAATTTTTTTTTTTTTTGTTTTCGGTTTTGTTTGGGAGGGAAAAAAGGAGAGGGAAAGAGGGCATGGAGTTGGGTAGGTTAGGAGATGAGGAGAATCTGGGAGGAATTCAGGGAGAGGAAAAACCATGATCAAAATACATAGTATTCAAAAAGATTGATTTTGTGTATAGCCACTATGGAAATCAGTATGTCAAGTGCTCAGAAATTTGGGAATCAATCTACCTCAAGACCCAGCTATACCACTCCTGGGCATATACCCAAAGGACTCTCCATCCTGCCACAAGGGCATTTGCCCAGCTATGTTCACAGAAGCTTTATTCATAATAACCAGAAACTGTAAATGGCCTAAATATCTCTCAATCAAACAACGGATAAAGGCAATGTGGTACATTTACACAGTGGAGTATTATTCAGCTGTTAAATAATTGACATTACGAAATTGGCAGGCAAATAGATGGAACTAGAAAAAAATCATGCTGAGTAAGGTAACCAAGACCCAGAAAGACAAACATGATATGTATTCACTCATAGGTAGATATTACCTGTTAAGTAAAGGATAATCAGGCTACAATCCACAGACCCAGAGAGGCTAACTAACAAGGAAGACTCAAGGGTGGATGCATAAATCTTCCTGGGAAGGGATAATAGAATAGCTTTGTTGGTGGACTGAGGGTGGATGGGAAAAAGAAGAGGAGGGATCAGGCAGGGGTTGGGGGAGTGATGGAACCAGAGAGTACTGGGAAAGACGACTGGAAATAGGGGGCTTTTCAGGGACCATGTGGAAACCTGCTGTAGTGGAAACTCCTGGGAATCTATGAGGGTGACCCTAGAGAAGACTCTTAATAATGGGGGCTATGAAGCCTGAACTGGCCATATTCTGTAATCAGGCAAGGCTTCCAGTGGAGGGACTGGGACACTAACCCAGCCACAAAACCTTTGAAACAATTTGTCCTGCTTGGAATAGATGCTGGGGTAAAGACGGCACAGAACTTATGGTAGTGGCCAGCAAATGACTGGTCTAATGTGAGGCCTACTCCAGGAGAGACAACCCATGCCTGACACTGCCTAAATGGCCAAGAACCAGAGATTTGATAGCCCAGACATCCGGGATAGAACCAAACAGGACATGCCTGGGGTGGTGGCACATGACTTTAATCCCAGCACTCAGAAGGCAAAGGCAGGAAGATCAAGGAGAGTTCCAGGAAAGCTGGAGCTGTTACAAAGAGAAATTCTGTCTCAAAAAACAAAACAAAAAAAACAAAAAAAAAAAAGAAGAAGAAGTCAATGAAATGATTCCTAATGATATTCTTCCTAATCACATTCTGCTTTACTCATAGATCGGTGCCTAGCCAATCATCATCTGAGAGGCTTCATCCAACAACTGATAGGAGCAGATGCAGAGACTCACAGTCATACATAAAGTGGAGTTCAGGGAATCCCACAGAAGAGGGGGGAGGAAGGATTTTAGGAGCCAGAGGTGTCAAGGACACTAGGAGAATAAGGCCCACGGGACTCATAGCTGCTCACAGAGATGGAAGCAGCAATCACATGTCTGAACTACGTCATCTGCATTTATGTTGTGGTTGTGCAGTTTGGTGTTCTTGTGGGACTCATAACAGTAGGAGTGGGGGTTTCTTTGACTCTTTTGCTTTCTTCTGGGACCCTTTTACTCCTACTGGGTTGCCTCATCCGGACTTGAGGGTTTCTGCCTAGTCTTATTGTAAATTGTTATGCCATGTTTGGCTGATATCCCTGGGAGGCCTGTTCTTTTCTGAAGGGAAGCAGAGGAGGAGTGGATCTTGGGAAGAGAAGTAGAGTGAAGAAGTGGAGGAGTGGAGGGAAGCGATGTAACGTATAAGAGAAGAATAAATAAAGAAATACTATTTATTTTAAAAAGAGAAGGGAGATGATTGGGAGAAGAGGGAAGTGAGGGAGAGAGAAAGTGAGACAACACAGTGGGAAGGCAAAGAGGGAGAGAGGAAAGAGAGAGAGGGAAGGATGGAGGGAGGGAGAAAGTATTTTAAGGAGTTTATAGCTACTACCCAGTTTACTCATTATCTTTCTAGCAAAATCCAAGCATTTCATAACTATTGAACACTTTGTTTTAAATACTTTACCAAAGTGTGATTTAAGGTCTGCTATAAGCCCATGTATTACAAGAGAAGTATCATTGGGGAAATAGTTGGCTCACGTGTTCTGGCTGAAATCATGCGCAATGTTGTATAATGCCTGCCAGAGACCTCAGAAAAAGCATCATATGCTCACATCATTCTACATTTCAACACACACACACACACACACACACACACACACACACACACACACTAGTACAAAGCTAACATCTTTTCCTATGGTTCTAGGCAAAGACATCCAGTCTGTATAGACTAGATTGCTAAATTTCATGTCTGAATCACAGAAATTTCACAGGTCACAGGTGAGATGGACATCCTGCTACCCAGTTTAAAATAAAGCTTCTTATGTGTTCTTCTTTCTGTATTAATGTTTACTAATACCAAATGCAAAACCATTGTGAAATAGAATGTGCAAGATAATTCAAGCATATCCTTGATGAAAATAGGGTACACCTTCATTTCTTTGGAGGACAAAACTGGAGTTAGAACTAAAGATCATCCTCTAATCCAAGATATTTTAGAAATTAGTTTGATTTTGCTCTCATTCACAACAACAAAAGTTGTTTCATAAAAGTAGTAGTATAATTACTACTTTGGGAATACATGCACAAGAAATCAGAATAAATATTTCAGCCATTGTTTTAAAGCCTCAATCATATATTCTTCATGGTTTTGTAACTAAAAAATGTTAAAAAACACCCATTCATACAACATTCAAAAGAATATTTAGAAGCTTAAGAATAAGGCTGGGGTCTCTCTCTCTCTCTCTCTCTCTCTCTCTCTCTCTCTCTCTCTCTCTCTCTCTCTCTCTCTCTCGTTTTTCAAGACAGAGTTTCTCCGTGTAGCTTTGCACCTTGCACCTTTCCTGGATCTCACTCTGTAGATCAGGCTGGCCTCGAACTCACCAAGATCCACCTGCCTCTGCCAAAAAAAAAAAAAAAAAAAAAAAAAAACAAAAACAAAAAAAAAAAAAAGAATAAGGCTGGAAGGATGGCTCAGTGGTTAAAAGCACTTGCCACTCTTTCAAAAAACCCTAGCTCCATTCTAAGCATCTATGCTGAGCAGCTCACAATAGCAGTAACTCCAGCTCATGGGAAATTGCTCTCTTCTGGCCTGTACAGGTACTGCATACATACATACAGACAGACAGACAGACACGCACGCACGCACGCACGCACGCACGCATGCACACACACACATGCTCGCACACACACACACACACACACACACACACACACACGCACACACACAAACACACACCACAACTCACTTGAGGCAGAGAGAGAGAGAGAGAGAGAGAGAGAGAGAGAGAGAGAGAGAGAGAGAGAGAGAGAGATAACAGATATACATTTAAAAATAAAAGATTCTTAACAATAAAATCTATATGTAACCATAATATATTCTTGTAATGCATACCTCTCATTCTCTCTATTGAAACAAACATACAAAATATATTCTTAATCTTCTTTTGCTTGTAATTGGTATAAAATAAAATGTGTATGTTTGAAGAATATAATTCAAGTGTATTGTTTTCAATTATACACACAAATATATCAGTGCATATACTCATCAACACAACATGATAAATGAACTGAAAAGGTCTTCATATCCAATGATACAATTCAATCTCCCTTTTCTTCTCTCTTCTACCTCTTTCTCCTCTCTTGGCTAAACACTAATCTGTTTGGGTCTCTATAGACACCTGTTCATTTTTTAGGATTTAATATAAATGGAAGCATTACAATACAGTATTGTTTTTCTTTGTGTCCTTTTACTTGAAAAGATGCTTTGATAATTCATCCACTGTGTGCGAATCCTTTTATGACTGAGTCTCATTCCAGTAATTAAATTGTCTGCCTTTTGTTTTTTTACTTACTTGATGGGTATTGGAGTCATCATTAGTTTTCTACTGCTACAATACCTAAAACACACATTTGTACCAAGTATTTGCATGCTCATATGCTTTCATTTCTCCTGAAAATTTTCCAGGAGCAGAATATGTAGCTTATATGATTGATGTCATTTATAAAGAAGCTTCCAAACTATGTTCCAAAATGTGAGAATCATTTTCCACCACCAAGAGAATTGTATGAGACTTGTCATTAACACATCTTTGTCAGGTCTTGAGATAGTATTTGTTAGCTTTAGAGAGTCTGATATTTTTACAGTGATACAGCATATGGTTTTAATTGGTTTTTCTAACAATTAAATGGTGTTCAACCTCATTTGGTATTCATTTGCCATTGTAACAACTTTAGAAAAATCTTTGGTCAGATATTTTCCCATTTCTTTAAATAGAACTCTTTATTCTCTTGATATCTCTTAAAAATGATTCTACATGTATTTTATTTACTGTCAGATGAGTTATTTACAAAAATTTTCCCCCAACTCTAGATTTCATTTTCTTGATACTGTTTTTACAGTTTAATTTGGTTTTCTTTTAATTAGCATAGAGCATAATAGATTATTTTATTATATTATTTTATGATATTTATATACATATTTAGTTTTCAGGTTCCTTTTTAAAAGATTTATTTTATTATTACAGGCATTTGTACAGGTATGTGAACATGAGTTCAGGTACCCACAGAGGCCAGGAATAGTTGTCACATCTGCTGGAGCAGGAGCTGAAGGTGAGTGTCAACCTCCTGATGTGAGTGCTGGAAACTGAAGTCAGGTGCTGGTCACTGACCTGAAATGATATGTGCTCTTACTGGGAGCCATCTCTCCAGCCCCAGTTTTGCAAGTCCTTAATAATGGAGTTTAATCAATGATTACTCTTTTGGTTGTACATGTGTGTGTTTAAACAATGTGTAATCTATATCAATGTTTTCTTCTATTTTTTTTCAGATGTGTGGTGGGCTTAATTTCACACTTATGCTCTAAACCCAAATCAAAATCACTTTAAAATGTATATTCAATTTTCAGGCACCTTTTAAAATTTGAAATAAAATTTTCTCTTGTTGGAAATCAGTTTTCCATATAAACTTTAGTTCATTTGGGGAGATTTTCGATTATGTCCTCTTGTTTTATTTGTCTATTTTTGAGAATATGACATGCACATGATTACCTTAAGGTTATATTAATACTCAATATCTGGAATGGTTAGATCTCTATGTTTGTTTTTTTTTTAAAGTTGTTTTGGTACTTCTAGTATTTTTGAATTTTTACATGAAATTTATAATCTGCTTTCCAAATCCTTTTTTAAAAAAGATATTTCTGCTAGTATGATATCCTTTGCTTTGTCTTGAGAACTCCAGCTAGGACAGTTGACAAATTAGCAATGTTGCACTCCTTGCCAAGGAATTCAGCCTTCTGTTTAATGCTTTAATTGGTTTGTGTGTATTTGGCAAGGTGTGGCTATGTCACACTTATTCTAGATTTGTTGACATACAATTCATATATAGCAACATTTGAAGGTATTTAAATGCTGTTTTTACGTTAGAGTACTGAGTTTTTGTTAGTGTTCTGATGTTAGCAAAAAAGCATAATTTCTTCAGTAAATATAACCTTAAATGAAGATTCCTCATAAATACCCTAACACAGTGGGAATTCCCTGTTATCACTAGTTTGCTAAACTATGTGTCAAGAATGAATGCCAAGTTTCCCTAGGTGTTTTTCTGCATTCATTCAAAGGATCACATCAATTTTATTTGTGTCTGTTATACAGAGAATGATGTTGATTCATTTTTAATATTTAATGAATTCTGTATTTCTGGTATAACTATTGTACAAAATAATAGGTTATTCTAATACATATTAATTTAGCAAATTTTATTTTAAAATGTATTTGAAATATCCTCCCTTTGTCTCTCCCTGTCTCTGTCTGTCTGTCTCTCTGTATCTGTCTCTGTCTGTCTGTCTGTCTGTCTCTCTCACAAACACACACATACATCCCATTTTTAAAAGTTTACCAAAGTGTATAAAGGTTAAATTTCTTAGTATTTTTTTCTTCTGTACTTGGTAAAACATAACTCTGTGTATATGTGGGACTGATGGTAGGTAGCATCATTTCTTCAGTAAATATAACCTTAAATGAAGATTCCTCATAAATACCCTAACACAGTGGGAATTCCCTGTTATCACTAGTTTGCTAAACTATGTGTCAAGAATGAATGCCAAGTTTCCCTAGGTGTTTTTCTGCATTCATTCAAAGGATCACATCAATTTTATTTGTGTCTGTTATACAGAGAATGATGTTGATTCATTTTCAATATTTAATGAATTCTGTATTTCTGGTATAACTATTGTACAAAATAATAGGTTATTCTAATACATATTAATTTAGCAAATTTTATTTTAAAATGTATTTGAAATATCCTCTCTTTGTCTCTCCCTGTCTCTGTCTGTCTGTCTCTCTGTATCTGTCTCTGTCTATCTGTCTGTCTCTCTCTCTCACAAACACACATCTTCATCAATAAATGTGCTCTGATTGTTTGCCTATTTCATGATATAAGTTGCTTTCTTTGAGAGTTTTAAATGTATTTGCTTCAAATTATTCATGAAATTACCGCACTACTCATTTAGTATGTTAGAATCTGTGGTGGTGGCATTTTTAGTCCTAATGGTGGTCGTCTTAACTCTTTCCCTGGTTTATATTGATAGGACTTGAGTGTCTGTCTGTCTTCTCCAGGGACCAGATTTTTGTCTGTTTCACCTCTGTGTTGTACTTTGATTCCATCGTTTTCCCTTTTATATATTTTTTTCCTCATTTGTAAGGACAATCTGTTTAATTTACTGTTATTTATTCAAAGTTGAAATTGAAAAGATTGTTTTGACACCTTTTCTAGTGTACCCAAAGACAACTTCTGTAAATGCTTTTGCAGTGATATCTCAAGTACAAACACACACACACACACACACACACACACACACGCACACAGAGTGTTTTCTCATTTGACACAAAATACTTCATATTTTCCATTTCAATTTTCTGTTATTACACTAGTAATTCAGAGGTGGGTTCTTCAGTTCTAAGCTGTTAGGAGGGCATTGTAGTGTCTTTCTGTTACTGATTATTGATAGTATTCCATTTGGGGCTAGAGAAGATATGTTGTGTTACAGGAATCTTGTTAGACAAAAGATGAAGTGGTCTATTGCCAAAATATATTTTTTTGTTAACAATCAATGTTCACTTAAAAATAATGCATAAAGATAGCAATTTGTCAATAAATAATATCTCAACTCAATCAATGATATTTTCCCAGTTTTTTGCATCCTTATTGATTTTCTATCAAACAACTTGATTAATCATCTACTGAAAGATGCATATTTAAATTTGATTAAAATATAAACAGATGCTTATAATAAAAATATGAAACACTACACTTCTTCTGTGATCCTACTTGCTTTTATTCATGTATTTTGCAGAGCTTCTATTAGTTTTACTGACATTCAAAATTGTATAATTGTATGTTTTCTTCATAAAGTAACCTTTTGTTCACTGTGAAATAAATTTATTATTTACTCTAAAATATATTCTGTCTAATAATATAACTGGTCTTTTTAGTTTCTTTGATTAAGGTTATGATTACTTGATTCAGGTATCCAGTAGAATGAGTGCCACTATTTTAAATAATCTGATAACCTCTTCCTTTAAATTAAAACACTCATCATTTGCTTTTGTTTAACTTGAATATTGTATTAGAAAGTATGTTATTAAGTTCAATTGTCATTTTTCCTTGTGTGGCTTGTGGTTTTGGTGTAAAATGTAAGCATTTTTTGTTAGCCCCTTGTTACTGAAGACAATCTTCTGTAAATTTATTTTTGTATTTTCTTCTTTGGTCCATTTTCAGTTAATTTTTCCTAAGGTAAAACTTAGACTGAAGGTCACCTTGGAAATACAGATGCCTTTTTGCTTCATCATAATATGTAAAAATAATTATTATTGTCTATAGAATTGCACTTACAACTTTGTCATGAATAAATTGGACTGCATAGTATTTGGTATAGGTACAGATTCATGAAACAGAATAGGAAGCCTTGAGTGAAACCCACACACCTATAGCCAACTGTAGCAAAGACACTAAGAATGTTCATTGAAAAATAACATTGTTTCTGAAAAATGCTGCTGGGAAAATTAGATAAATGCAGAAAAATGAACCTAGGCCCATGTTTCTCAAATGTCCTAAACAATCAACTCAAAATGGACATATGTAAATCTTGAACTTAAAGATGATCAGAAGAAAATATAAGACGTTAGGGCATTGACATGGACAAGAAGTTTTTGGCCATGACCATGAAAAGACAGGAAACAAAGGGAAAAAAATAGAAAAATAAGATCACACCAAGCTGATGAGCTCTCTATGTTTTGAGAACATGTGGTTGAGTAGTGTTAATGCAGCCTGAGAAACTTGACTAAGTATGGTCAAGGCTTTTACAATCAGTGTATTAGTGAAATCACTAATTAGTAAGTCACGGAAAGCTACCGAGTTAAGGAAGTTGATCAGTGATATGAACAGGGCCCCTATTCTGTCATTCATTCATTGATTTGCTTATTAATTCATGCAGCATTAATCCATTCATGAACTCAGCCCCACAAATATTGGTATTTTCCTACTATTACCTAGAAGTGCATCAAAGTATGCAATATGGAAAGCTGTCCTGAGCTTAGTGATTCATGCTTGCCTTTCACTGGAACTTACTAAGTCTATGTCTCATCATTACTGCAGATCCAACAGAGAGGGCCTTTTACTTCTACATTTAATCAGAGACATGTTTAATGTGAAAAATCAAGATTTATGTATTTAAAAATCAGTATGTATATTAGGAATGTAGCTCGGAGGCAGAGTGTTGGCCTAGCATGCATGATACCCTGTCAATAATTTCTAGCACTGAACAGAATAACTAAAATTAAATTAAAATTAATTTACATGACAGAAATTAATTAAAATTAAAAAAATTAAAATTAATGCTACACCACAACATATAGACATAGCAGAGAAATAAACTTTGAGAGAAAAAAATTGTAACAATAGAATATAATATCCTTGTTTTATAGTTGTGTGATGTGCTGGGATTCAGGTGATTTCAGAAAAATAAACAACATGGTTAGCTTTGGGGTCTCCATAGACTACTCATCCCTCTCAACCTCATCTGTAACATGGATATATGCTGTTGCAGCTTTGGCACCAAACAGAATGTGCTAACACATGGAGAACACATAATAAATGAACAGAAGCTCTAGTCACTGGGTTAGGGTAGTATAACGATGTGAACTCACTTCTCTGAAACTGCTTCAGGGGAAAAAATTGACTCCCAATTCTTCTGTAAACACAGGGCAACAAGAATGCAAAACATTCTATATCAGATACAGATTTAAAATTAATTAAAAGTCTTTGTCCTTACTTTCCCTTTCTTGTGAAAGAATTAGGTCTTGAAACATGGTGGTCAGATTTGACACTACGACTTGCTGTGATGGTTGGACGGTGAATGACCCTGGATGTACAGCTTTCCTCTAAAATCCTGAAGAGCCTATGTACAGCTCCCTCCTATTTCTCTCCTTTCTCTGTAAGGCTGGCATAACTCAGTAGAAGAGGAACCTATGGCTTCAGACTTGAGCATCTGTGGAAGGTAACCAACCACAGCTACCCCATGGTTACACACACAGTAGTCAAGAAGTGCTATTGTTTTCCTGAGCTGTTCTATGGGTGCTTGAGGCACTGGCATAGTTGCACTCTGAGTCTGAAAACTGAAGCGATCACAGGATTGTTAGTCTAAGATCTCATCGGAGTCCACCTGAGGCAGGCAGACATCAGTGTTTCTCCACAGAGACCATCAATCATCTGTCCCAGATTTCTTCCTTACTTAACTCTTATTCTGATTAGGTCCTCAGCTGATTAGATAAGGCTCATCCATGTAAGGAAGGACAACCTTCTGTTTTCTGAGTGTAGATTCAGTTCTTGACTTCATCCAAAAGCCTCACAAATACACACAGAAATAAAGCTTCAGCAAATATCTGGGCATCTAGTTTTCCAATCTAGCCAACACGTGAAATAATTTCTTTCTAATGCAGTAACATCCAGAAAATTTTGCCAATGTATTTTGGGTGTTTTACATTTTATTTGGAAATTTTGTTTTTAAAGTGCTGATCCCCTGGATTCAATGGAAACTATGAATGAGTAATTTTGTTTCTCACTTTTCAGCCCAGATGCTTGGCAATATACAGACAGGATAGAATGTAAATGGTTTCAAAATGAATTAGGTCAGATTTAAAACTCTTTAGAGAAAGCTATTTAAAAATAAGAAGGGTAGAAGCCATCTGGTGGAGGCCAGCCTCTTGTTCTTTTGCTAAGGATATTCTTACTTTTCACGTGATCTGAAGACAGGTTCAATCAATTTAACTGGATAAAAATAAATACCAGTCACACGGTAGCTGCCAACAAAAATTCATGGTCTGTAGATTTTACAACACTATCATTTACTTCAAAAGGCACACTGGATATATTATTCGCAAGAGTGTCTTAAAAGAGGAACACTGAGAGTTTTTCATTATAAACCAATAATTAGAAATGATCTAGAAGTCCTTTACAACTTTCCAATAGAGTCATTTGTCATGCAGCAATGCTATTAAGGCTCTTCCTTCTTTCTGTCCCCATCCTTCTTTCCTTCTTTCCTGTAGTGTACTGGCTGAAGATGGAATAGACTAGGAAGACAGAGAAACATTGAGATGTTTCAGCATCACATTGGAAGCATGGTTTTCAAGCCCTGTACTGAATACACGAACACTTTATATACAGTTTTGTATAGGTTTAATACTAAGCAATATTTTAAAAACAATCCATCCAAGTTGGATTTTACCAGTCTGCCTGATTTTCCTTCAAGCTGAAAAACAAGGAAACACTCTCAATTGTCTTTCTATTCTCTATGGGTAAAGATGAGATCAGGTTTGTGGTGAGCAACATGTTCTATCACAGCCTTCTGTCCTCAGCTCCATGTGGTGAGTACTCAGCTCATCACGCACCAGCAGCCATTTCATGAGGAAGAGAAAGCAGGAAATAAAAGAGAATGTGCTTTTTAATTGTATTCATCTTATCGAATTTTGGGGAAAAAAGAAAGAACAATGTTAAAGGCAATGAGGTGGATCATCTGGGAAAAGGTATTCAAGAACATACCACAATGAGATAAACTTGAATAGAAGGGAGGATAAGCTATATTGTACACAGAGGACCTATCCTGAACTGAAAACAACCACAGCAAAGGAATATAAACCATTAATGGTAACACAATGGAGAAAGAATAGAACCTGAGTTTTTCCAGAGAGAAGTTGTTTTCTCAGTTGCTAAACAAGTATCAAAGAGAATGGGCAGCACTAAGTGAGAGAAAGTGAATGTATCAAATCTGTAGAGTCTGCGACTGGTTGGGAGCTGAGGTGGGATACTGTAGGTGGAAAACGAGCTCAGGGTGGTAGCTCGACCTCTGACTGGAACAGGGGGATGGATTCTAGCAGGGCTTATTATCACTGAAAATGTATGAAAACAAATAGTTTTTGGAGGGAGCTCTAACCCATGCAAGGAATCCTCTGGAAATGCAGACACAAACCCCATATTGTACAAGTGCTGAGCCAGGACAGGTGAAAAGCAACATGACTCTGGATTTACAATTCCCTTCTGTGGCTGCACCAACACAGTGACACTAAGCTGTGCACAACTTTGTTGTTGTTTGACACTTTGGGGCAGCAACAAAATATATAAAGGTGTTGCATACCTGTGGGTTTCATAAGCTTCATTGTCTGTTCTGAAGCATATGAATATCACATTTGCATTCGTAGTATTTTTATGAGTTCATTTGAAAAACTTTATTTGAGAACATCACCAAAAATCCAATTTATACACAGATTTTCTAGACACATATGAGCCCGGTTAAAGTAAAGTAAATGAGAAAACAACAGTGGTTTAGGGGTGTATGTAGCTCATAGATCTAGGCAACCTCAGTATTACCCATCACAGAATAAACACATGCTAATCTTTGAATATGTGCAGAGTGCAGAGCTTTAAGAGGTCCACATAAGTTGAAACAAGTTCATAGAAGAAAAAAAGGAGAGATGAGGGGGAGTAAAATAAGGAAGGTAGGAAGAAAGAAAGGAAAGAAAAAAGGAAGAAAGAAAGGGGAAAAGAAAGGCGTATTTGTAGGAAAGAGAGGGAGAAATGACAGAGAGACAGACAGGGATAGATGATTGATAGATGTTTGATAATAGACAGACAGACAGGTAGGTATGTAGATAGGTAGATAGATAGATAGATAGATAGATAGATAGATAGATAGATAGATAGATAGATAGACAGACAAGCAGACAGACAGACAGGTAGGTAGGTATGTAGATAGGTAGGTAGGTAGATAGATAGATAGATAGATAGATAGATAGATAGATAGATAGATAGATAGATAGACAGACAGACAGATAGATAATCTGTTCTTCCACAAAGCTTACATTGTAACAGGAGCAAAATGAGGTGATCATAAACCAAAATGAAAGCTGAACAGTATAAGTACAACACTAAAGTTATATAAATAAAACAGTCAGCAAGAGAGAAGCCATGAGAATTTCATTGCAATTCAATTTTGTTTTGTTTTGTTGTTTTAGCATCAGTCACATTAAGAAAGTCACAGCTGAGCTCAGAATGAAGACTTCAACCATTGGATACCTTCAGGTAAAAGATGATGACAAGATCCTGTAACCAGTGATCCCTGACAGAGCAGAGCTAGAAAACCAAGATGATTTTATTGGAGGGTTCAGGAAAAAGGGAGGGGATGGAGTCAAAAGGTAAATATGGACAGGGCCATTGCTTCTAGTGATGAGGACTTCTTGGAAGGATTTACACACAGGAAAGGTGTGTTCTTTCTCAGGCTTCATACATATCTTTCTACCCTTTGTGTGGAAAGGGTTTTGTAAGACTGGGTTGGGGAAGGAGCCTGGGGAAAAAGTCATGACAGTGAAGGCAAGATGGGCCAACAGGCTAGCTGAATTCTGGAAAGGAAAAGGCCATGTTTGGGACTTCACTTTTTGGACAGAGCAGTTGAAAGATGAAGAAACATTGACACAGGAAGCCAGTAAGTGGAGCCAGTTTCTGCAGGGGCACATCTAGAGAACAGTTCAGATGGCTTAAGTTTGAGTTGTCAAGTGGAGTCCAGGGAACAGGCTGCATGGGCAGTGCTGGCATCCTCTACACAAACTAACACCTCATCTCATAAATGTGTGAAAGGAAAGGACAGCCTGGAGCCTTGATGCAGAGCACACATGTGAGAAGAAGATTCATCAATTCAAATTCTTAATATTCTACCAGATGTTTTATTTGTTTTAATGCCTTATGATGGAACAGAAATAGATCAGGGTATCCAAAAATCTGACAGAGAAAGAATTTAAGTGGATTATTTTGTTCAAACTCTAATCCAGGCACCATTCAAAATATTGTAGTGTTGTTAGTAAAGGATTTCCAGGGTTTTTGTTTGTTTGATCACTTGGTTTGGTTTATGCTTCTGTATTTTAGGTACAAGGTCTCATGCCATAGAACAGGCTGGCCCTAAAGTCAGAGCGATCTTCCTGTCTCAGCCTCATACTGTGCAGAGACTACAGGTTTGAGTCACTATGCCTGGTACCTGTTCCTATTATTTTTTATTTATGCACATTGATGTTTTACCTGCATGAATGTCATTGTGAGCATGCTGGGTACCCTGGAACTGGAGTTACAAACAGTTGTGAGCTGCAATGTCAGTGCTGGGAACTGAATCCCAGTCCTCTGGAAGAGCAGCCAGTGCTTTTAACCTTTGAGCCATCTCTCCAGCCCTATTATTTGGTTTTTAAAATAACTCATATTTGAATATTTTTATGAAATCCCAATACCATTTATATATTGACAATTTTGTTATGTTTCAATATAGAACATTTCTAAAATTCCAGTGTCACAAAGCAATCATAAATAAACTAGAGTAAAGGCCTTTCCCATGCTTCCTTTATTCCATGAGCAGTCATATTAGTGAAGAGATTAATTACACATGTTCAAGTCCACAGTGATTTCTAGGTAGGTTTATAAGATGGAAATTATTTATGGTCATTCAGGGACCTGGGTGTAGTAGAATGACTTGAGATATTTCCTCTTAGGTTTTGTTATTTTTTTTTATTTTGAGATTATACTATAATTAAACCATTTATATCTTCTCTTAGTTATTTTTATCTGTAAATCTTATGGACCTGTAAATGAAAAGCAGCAGGTCTCCTAACCCCACACATAAAGAATTCAAGTTCAGTGGTAAAGTTGCTTTATAGGGCCTCTACACTGCCCATACAAGTACTTCAGGTGGTAACACAGTCCAATATAAGGCAATCTCTTATCTTATTTTATTAGTGTATTTTACAATTCTACAGATACACAAGCTTCAGAGCTCATAAACACCAAGGTCTTGAAGACTCTACCTTCCTATAAAGTGCCTTTTGAAAAGGGATACTGCCTCCAACCTATAAATAAATATATTGCTACCCTTGAGGGAACTAAGATTTATCTCTTCTCAGTTTATAAGCAAATCCACTGTTAACCTACCTCACCTCTTCACCAATAATAAGCTGGTTTATGATTGATGGCCAATGAGTCCATTGGAGGCAATTGCAACCAAAGTTAAGAAATGAATGAAGGTAGAAGCTACTAAATTCTGCAATGTTTAGTAGAGGAAATGAAATCAGCTGTATACTGCACAGCTCCCATTATGCTGCATGTCTGTGAAGAGAATGGGATGTAAGCTAGAAATTATTCTTTCAATCAAGCACCTCAAAGCTGTTTCTCCAACAATTTCAGTGAATTTCTGTTTGTAAACAGTTACTTGCTCATTGTTGCTTTCATTTATTTCAATATTTTTACTTATATGAATAATTATATTGTCATATTTTAATTGTACACAGTACTCAGTTTCACAAAGGTATTTTCACATAAGTATATAATGTGCCTTGGATATCCTCCAAATTCCAATACTTTGCCCTCTCTCCCCTTTTACTTTCCCATTCACTATCTCTGCTCTCTTAAAGAGTTTTCCTTGTACTTTCTAGGAATATAGGTATATGCTATTGTATATATCTATATAAAATTCAGGATCCACAAATGAAAGAAAAAACGACACGTGCTTCTGTGTCTCAATTCTCTCAGTATCACAGTCTACAGTTTTATCCATTCTCTTCAGATAACATTATTTCATTTTTCTTTATTGCTGAATAAATATGAATTTATATTTACAGGGGAAAAACATTAAAAGAAAAACAAAATAAAAAAAGGTACATGTCTGTGGTCTGAACATTTGTGTTCCCCAAATTTACATCGAACTTCACCCCTAAATATATGAGGAAGTAAGATTCTTTAGAACACTTAAGGCCATGAGTGTGTATTCTCTATGGACATGACCCAAGCCTTTATATAAAAGACCCAAAGGATCTCTCTTGACTTTTATTATCAAAATAAAGCCTAAGCAGAAGCTGCCATCTATGAACCAGAGCACAATGGGCCCGCATGTGCACGCGCACGCACACACACACACACACACACACACACACACACACACACACACACACACACACACATCTGTCAGACCTCCAGCTTGGATTTGTCACACTCCAGAATGATGGGAAATCTTTCTTCATAATAAGCCACTCAATTTAGTGAACTTTGTTATAGTCTCAAAACACACACACACACACACACACACACACACACACACACACACACACTATGGACAATGAGACCTTGAAAGGCAAATGACATGCTGGTGACCTTCAGTACTATGTCAAAGCCCAAACTAAAACTCTCTTCTGGGAATGATCAAACCATTGTATCTTGGGTGGTTTTGTAAAGTCTATATGAAAACACTTTTATTTATCTTTTTTCTGTTAAATTGTCTAAAATAATGTATTTCAGTTATTTTCATCTCATTAAGGATAATTAGTGAGACATATGAACATGTCCTCTTTAAACTGGGAAATAATGTTACAATGTTAATCAGGTAACGGTATCATTAACAAACAAAAATAGGTCATGAGATGGGACGATGATTTACTCAGTGAAGTGCTTCCCATGTAGGCATGTGGCCTTGATTTTATATCCTCAGCATCTACACAAACATCTGGACACAATGATACACATCTGTAATTCCATTACCAGGGAGTCAGAAACAGACAGATCATTTGGCTCTTGAATTCCATTCAGCTCCAGGTTCAATGAGAGACTCTGTCTCAAAAAATATGGTGGAGAGTGACAGAAGAAAATATTTAATGTCAATAATGTCACAACTTCTGACTTCGACACACATTCCAACACAAACACACACAAAGCTGTGCAAAGAAGAAAAAAGGAAGAAAGATAGAAAAAAAGAAAGAAAGAAAGGAGAGAGAGAGAGAGAGAGAGAGAGAGAGAGAGAGAGAGAGAGAGAGAGAAAGGAGAAAGGAAGGAAAGAAGGAAGGACATGTATTACAGCCTGATCAAGTTAAGCAACAGAAATTTACTTCAGCCAATTTCAGCCTCATCCAAGAGCCTCCATCGAATAGTCATGTGTTGAAGTAAAGGGCTTAGAGCTTTAACATAGATTTTTCAAGGGACACAATTCAGTTACAAAGATTTTTGTTAGTATTTTTTGTTTTCTGCTATCAATTCTTATTTCAGAAAACATTCTATTTCCCCTATGTTCCTTCAGATGGCCCAAGGTTAGACCTATCACTCTTGTCTCTGAACTTTCTACACATAGGTATTAAATAAGACTTGGGGAAAGGCCACATAGCAGTCTCAATGATTTCCAATATGTTCACAATCTGTTTCCGTTTATTTTCCTGCAGAAGCAGCCTCTCTCAAGAGGCATAGCTGCTGTCTTGGCCATTTCTAACAAGCACTCCTCTCCAACTTGCCTGTTCTCCTTCTGCAGGAGATCATTAATTGTGAAATGATACTTTGCATCCTGGGCAATGTTCAATGTAGCAGCTGAGACTTTTCTCATGAGCCATCCACAGTAGAAATGTGTTTGGTCTTTTTTGAAAACAGCACTTTGCTACTCTCTGTCACAGAAACAAGGGAAGGTGGGTTACTCAAGACTTCCGGATGTCTTCTAACAGCCATGACAGTATCAATAGTGTACCAAGGGCCTGACAAGCATTCAGCTCAGACCTGAACATTCTCCAAGTGAGATTTAAAAGGCACACCAGAAGATCGATCACATAGGTTTTGACTACATGCAAGTTCACTGAACACTGAGATACAGCATTCCTCAGCTCCTAGCTTTCATATTTGTGTTTCTTACTAATGTAACACTTTAAAGTCAAGCAACACTCTGATTCTGCTGTACTGACAGTGTCTGAGATCCAAACATTATTTACTGTCTACACCATTCACATTTATGGAATTATCAATACCATGAGTTTTCATCTTTATAAGAAAGGCCATAGTTTGTTTACATCTGCTCACAATTTACCCAGGGGCATAACTATTATTTTCTTTGAGACACAGTACTCTAATCAATATTTTTATGATTGTTTTGTGAGAAAATCATCAGCATTTTCCTGATAATAACAACCCCACAGCTTTACAAATCATCCATCCAGTATAGTATTAAGACATACTGTATGCCATCTGGCTATTAATCAGTGAGGTATGCGGATCATTCATACTTAAAGGACATTTATTTTCTCTTGACATAAAATAATCTACAGAAGTCAAAAACCCATGCGTACTAGCAAATAGTAACCAGAAAAACTTTTTATGTCACATGATCCCAACACGCCAAACAAAATTTCAGAAAAATGCCGTAGTCTAGAGAATTAAAAAATACACATGAAATTTAAAGTTAAATATATTTTGCACATTCTGATATGCTACTGCTCTTGACTCATTTGCATGCAAATGGTGTTCAATAACTGCTTTAATTTCTATATTCTCCCCAAAAGCAAAGAAGAAGATTCAAAATATATGTATTATTTTGTATGGGAAAGAATGTTAATATTCACCAAATAATTACCTAATTTCCATAGTGATTAGACGTGTCTGCAATAAAGCACCTTTTATAAACATAAAGAAGGAACATTAGACGCAGTGAAATTTGACAAGTGAAATAATAAGCAAATCTAATAAGGAAAATTGCATGCAGGTGAAAGACTTCTAGTTCATTATTCTTAATATGACTTTATTACTAATGTCAGAGTAATAAGTCAAGTTCTTAAGCATTCTGTGCATCATATTTGGTAAGTGAGAGGGGAAAAGCAAATATAATATAGTTAAAAAATATTGAACATGATCAAATACATCTGGAAGGGATGGATTCCTTGGGGAAGAATTTCTACCTACATAGTTTCAAGTGGAGTAATCTATTTTATAATTAGCAGGGAAAAAAGCCCTGCTATATGACCTTGAATTCTGAGATATTAGCTCAGGGGGAATATTTACAATGCAAAGGCTCGGGTGCATAATGAAAATATGAACATGACTTTTACTATTGTTAATGTAAAATCATCTTCAGGAATGATGAGGCGATGTTGACTGACATTTATAGTGTGGAAAATTGACTGGAATGTAAATGCAAAAGTGTTTGAAATTAGAAGGCACCTTTGCAAGGAGGCATGTTTGTATGTTCAGTCATTTCTCTTCGCAGGTCCCTTACTTTCGCCCATTTGGATCAAGCTATATTCTCAGTGAGACTTACATGTCTATAATTATTTCAGTTTTCTGCTGCCATCCCATCCATCATTTTTTATGTAGTTTAATTTATTCCAGAGAAAGATACTTTTCAGCTTTCAACATTGTAAATGCGATGAGGGGGGGACACATTAGAATTTAATTTTGGAAGATTTCTGAGGAATGTCTAAGTGAAGAAGCACATGTTTGTGTCAGTGAACAAGTGAGCTTATGGTCCTCATTGTATGTTGTTTGTCGCTTTGTTCTGTTTCTAGTGATCTGAAACAATGCTTTCACAACGAAGAGTAAAGGTGACAATGGACATGAAGAATGAGTAGTTTGTTTAAAAGTCCACTTCATGAGCTTCCGTCTCCAGCACCTGGAACTAGACAGTGATCCTGGACTTCTTGAAGTGGAGTGAGGTACTGTCCACATTGCATCAACATTAAACTTGTCTCACAGAGGGCACTATGATGACAAGTATCCACATTTTGTAGCTGGGTGTAAGTGGTCTTCACCCACACTCTCTGACTCTAGGAAATCACTGTTCTGATGTGTAATACATTGTTGGAGCCAAAGACAAGAGGAAAGAGTCTTCCTTTTTTTGAATAATTGTGATTATCATAGAAGATAATAATTGAGCATGAAGTCTATGGAACATAGCCAACTTAATAAACAATGGCAAATGTGAAGGAAGGCAGAGGAGTAGACTTTTCAGATAGTTCTTCCTTCAGCAATTGCTTCTGCAGATCCTGTCAGAGGTAAGGATTCATCATTTGTCCATGTTTAAGTAAAACTAGATGTTCAACATTCACAAGAGCTGGGATGTAGCTCAGCAGTAGACTACTTGTCAATCATGTTCAAGGACGAGAGACAGAGAGACAGGGCAGGGGAGAGAGGTGATAATAATGGTGCACAAGGGCACAGATCACATGACCATAATATAAGACATGACATGCTCTAATTTTTCTAGTAGTCATGAGAGTGTACTTATCTGTTCCTGAGACAATGTGAGCCCTGGTGTAAAGTCCTTCCTTCCTTCCTTCCTTCCTTCCTTCCTTCCTTCCTTCCTTCCTTCCTTCCTTCTTCCTTCCTTCCTTCTTTCCTTCCTTCCTTCCTTCTTTCCTTCCTTCTCTCCCTCCTCCCTCCTTCCCTCCCCCTTCCTTCCTTCTTTCCTTCTTTTGCTTGTTTGAGAAATTTCATGCATGCATATAATGTATTCTGATCAAATCCACCCTCCATTGCTATGTTCCAATCCTTCCACTTTCCTCTGAAATACTATTCCCTCCCATTTTCACAGATTCCACTTATTGATGCCCTTGTGTACATGGCTGTAGGGCCATTTAATTGGCCAATGGATAGCCTCCCAGGGGCCACATCCCTGAAGAAAGCTGACTCCTTCCCCTTCACAGCAGCCATCAATGTTTAATAGCCTCACCCATGTGTGCGACTTTGTCCAGCTTGATTTTGCCCAGGTCTTTTGTATACAGTCACAACTGCTGTGGGTTCACATGTGCAACCACATTGTCCTCTCCAGGAAACACTTTCACTGTTGTCATCCACTACCTCTGGCTCTTACAGTCTTCTGACTTCTTTCCATCATTCCACGTGTGAAGTTTTATTGTATTTGACATCAAATTTCACTGAAACTTGGAAGGGTGGCCTCTGTAAATGTGGAGAATGTAACAAACATCTGTGGAATTCAGTGTAATAATCTACATTGCTGGAGAAGAATGATGACACCCCAGAAAAATAATCCTATATAAATTAATCCAGGGATTGAACAATAGGAGTCTATTCAAATAATTCTACAAGACTTTTGTAATGTTAGTATCAAAATCTAAAAAAGAACATTGCAGGCCAAACAAAATGTTGGCAAACTGAATGAGCCCTTACATCCATGGAGACCAAGTTAAATTGCTCCAAAGAAGACAGTGGGTGCTTAGCATTAGTAAACCTTTAATTCTGGCTTCTCTGTTTTACAAGATTAAAGAAAGAAATATATAGATGCATGAAAAGCACCTGCTAGATTCTAACTCTCCTACAAAATGAGAATTCTGTACATGCTTGCATGATAAGAGAAGTTTTCTAACTGAATATTTGGTGTTAACAGAAACCTGATTAAAGGGGGGTCCATTCAATGAACAGTGTTAAAGCAATGTTTGTCCCTTCAAACTACATTTTGACAGGTCCACATACTTGTTATTATATAATTATTTGACATGAAACTTAGAGCATAATTCATAAATTGTGTCTGACTTGTAATTATAATCTCCATAACAGAGTGGTGACCCACCCTGCCTGACTTAATGAGATGAATTCAATTAAAGAAAGAAAAAGCTAATGCCTCTCAGTGTCAGCAGTTCACACGAAAATCAGGAAAGACTATCAGCTGGTGCTCTTAGCTGATCTTAATAAAAGCTGCAGTCAAGGCAGACAGCATTGCTGCTGCTGTCTGCCCTCAGACTGGTAGAGCAACCAGCAGCCACAGCACCACATAGGAGTTTATTAGCTATCCACAATTGCGGTCACACTCCTCTCTGGCCTGCTCAGATTCTGCATCTTGGCTAGGCTTCAAGTCATCTATCTGCTCTATGTAACACATGAGAAATCTTGCTTTAGGCTGCCACTCTGGCTGCCTTCAGGGACTCTGAAAAAAAGAACCCTCACCAATTTGCTTTGGGAACACAGTACATGATATTTGACCATGTTTCAGAAGTTTTCTTTGTTTTATCTGAAGATGTGCGGATCTGTCAGCAAGTTTCTCCCCAAGGTAGCAATAAAAGAAAACAATTTAAGTATTTAACTGTACAATACAGTGCACTAAGTATTGGGCCCATTTATCCATTAACTTTTCTGTACAGAGAAGAAAACAAAAGACTTAGATACTGTGTGAGTTGCCAGAGATGGAAGCTACTAAAGTAGAGTCAGCTTTGGAGCCAAGGAGTCCTATTTCTTGACCTGTGCTACTAATTTCTTGTATAGACTGTCCGATAAGATCAATGTTGTCTTAAGAAGTTTCATTTTTTTTAAACAGGGCCTCATTCTCACATTAGCCTTCTAAGCAGCTGTGATTATAAGCAGGTGTATAATGTCTATAGGCTTGATTCATTTCCTGAGATTTAGATCAAAGTAATCATGAGATTTTTTATGCATGCATTTTATATGCATATACTCATAAACATAACAGTATTTGATAGCTTAAATACATTAATTTTATGTGCATATTAAATACTCTTATGTATTGACACTCCTGACAACTTTGTGTATTTTATTTCTTCATTTTACACATGATAAACTTTTCATTCTTCTTAGAGATGAAAAAGAAAATGGCCCAAGAGACATTAGACTTGCTGATCATAGGATAAAAAATTAGATACTAAAGAATGAAAATTAATAAAGTTACCAAGAAGATATAGGTCCTACAGAGCTATGACAGCATTTGTGCCTCTTTGAATTTTCTTCCTCATATTCTCTTGAAAAAACATATAAAACAACGGTTCTGACAATTCATCTTAAGGGTAAGAATTTCTCAAAATAATTTAAAAACTATTGCCAGCTTAATTATATATTATATATATATTTATATATAATAAATAAATATTATATATTATATATATATAAATTATATAAATATATATATTATATATATATATATATTTCCTTGGCTTTAGAACTTTCCAAGAAGCAAAAGGTACTTGAAGAAAGATTGCTAAATGTTTGGAGAAAACACATGATAGAGGTAAAGGGTCACCAGAAGATAGCATTATATACTTGAACATGCATTCCACTAACAATTTGTAATGGAGACCATATAAGTATTTTTGGACATTTTATTGTATCCATATGGAAGGGAGAAAAATAAATGTATGGAGCTAATTTAAATCATTTGTTTTATTTAGCTTGATATGTATAACATGTTATCATTTAGATTGAATCAATGTTAAACTTATTTAATGAATTCTATGAATTTTATACCTTATACTTGAAATTGGTGCCTGTTTGTGGCTATGATGACCATGTCAGTGTGTTGGATAACCCAGTGATAAAAATCTCTACATTTATGAAAGAAAGAGAAAAAAACAGGTTAGTAAACTGATTCTCAATCTTCCTAATGCTGTAATCAAACCCTTTAATACAGTTCCTCATGTTGTGGTGACCCCTAAGCATAAAATTATTTCATTGCTTCTTCATAATTGTAATTGTGCTACTGTTATGAACAGTAATGTAAAAATTTGATATGCAAGATATCTGGTATGTGACCCCCAAAGAGGTTACTACCCACAGGTCGAGAATCGTTGGAACAGATAGGTTGAGCATCTAAACACTAGAAGAATCATCTATCAGGACATCATCATTCATGCACACTGCTTTTTTGTCCCACTGTCCCCATGGTGTGCAGAATGCTAACACCGAATGACATCCTCTTCTTGAATTCTGCTGTGAAATGATACACAATGTTTTCACTCTGATGTATATTTCATATCATCTTATTATAATTTCATTCCATTAAAATTTATGATTGAAGTAATCTTAATAATTGAACATTACTTCATATGAATTTTACTGTTGGAAAAGAAAATACCTGGCAATTAACATTAAGTATGCTTTTTCATACTACAAACACTATTTAATGAAGTATACTATAGAATTCAGTATACATATATCTAATTAGGCTTATGCATACATAATATCTTCCATAACATGACAATTTTTTTTCTAGAACAAGATTACAATTTCTCTCTATTAGATGTTTCTCACAACACTCGGCCCAACCCCATCATAGCTGGTAAAGAATGCTTACCACTTTAAGCGTTCACATGTTTTTTCATTTTCTATTTTTTTAATTGTTGGTTAGAATGAGAAAAAGTGAGAGGATGAATATAGGACATTTGTATTTCTTTCCATGAATTTATTATCTTAAAAGTAGGAAAGTTATTTATATACGGTGGAAATTATTTCCAAATATTTCCTGATCATAATAAAGATATGAATTCATGGTATTTGCAATTATGTGGTTGCTTGTATTAATATTTTCCCAAATTGAAGATCTAGTACTTCATTTTTATATTTTAAAATGATTTTCACCTCTTCATAAAGATGTTCACCTACATTTCTCATTTTTTTTATTGTGGCTATTTTCTATATGAATGTATTAACTCATATTAAATTTATTTTTCAAGAAAGTATGGAAATGAAATGTAATTTAAACTTTTTTAAATGTTCATTAGATTCTTTCAGGTGTTTAAAAGTTTGTTACTTGCCTCTTAGTTCCACGCAATCAGATATTTAGTCATGTCAAAAACAATGACTTCATTGTCTTATGTACTGAGCTGTATTTCACACGAGTTCAGTAGTATTTCCCAAATCCAGCACAGATGATGTAAGAAGTGTGAGATTGAAAATTAATACAGTATTTTCTTTTACTTGGTCAGGCTCAGCTAATTGGAGAAGCAGGCAGAGAAAGGAGGACTCCTGACTTCATACAAGGCACATGCAGTAGTATGCTTTTGTGCTAAAACTCTTCTCTGTTTTCATATAGGCTCATCCATTTACTTTTTCTTGGCATACTTTTCTTCATTCACAGCAAGACATAGTATAAATTCTATGTTTGCCTTGGATGAAAAACCAAGCTAGTATGAACAGATGATAAATACCTCCATGACCATATCCTAAAACAGAATTGTTTCCCACTGGGACTCAGATTTCCACCATCAAAACTCTGAGTTCCCAGTGCCTCCAGCCTAAATGCTTCTCCCATGATCTTTCAGAGAACAATACACAGTGCACGTGCACACACACATGAAACTTTCAAATATCACTTTGTTGAAAAGTATCTTTAGCATTCTGTAGGGATTCCCTTCTGTTATTTGCTGGTTCATCAGTATTTCTCTTAAGAACAGTTGCAGCCCATTCTTCTGTTCAGTGGTGTGTTGAATACATGGAATTCAGAAGAAAGGCCTTCACACTTCTGTCATATGCATTTCTCCCCTTTTGTTTCAAAAGCATGTCTTTATGTTTTTATATCTAATTGATACATTTCTTTGGAAATCCGTAAGGGAAGAAGTTAAAAGTGGCTGTTTACATAGATGTTATATTATTAACTAAAAGATGAAGCATCTCCAATGCACTATCCATGCTGTTAATGCATCATGAGTCAACATTTGCTTCTGCTAAATGCATGCTTGTCAGAAAACAGCCGAGAATGTGTCTCAAGGAAACATCCATCATTGCGTCTGTAAGCGGGACTTGCGCAGCATAGAAAGGGTCAATCTATTTCACTAGCTGTCAGCAGTATTGTCAGCATAAGGAGAAAAGTGTTAATATATGAAATGCTTTGCTTGCGTGCATAGAAGTTTTAGGCATTCTCTGTCAGTAGCCAGGCATTTTGCACATATTTCCAGTAAAGTGATGTAAGCTTTCATTTAAAAGGCCAGCTGATGGAGTAATACCTGATTTTATTGAGACTATCATGATGAAAAGGCCATTCCTTCTTGGTACCATCCCTGGGGTTATGCTGCATACCTCTCCTCCAATAATTGCACACAGCAATAACAAGCTGATGGCTGTGCACAGTAATTGGCACCTCCTCACTGCATTTGTGGGTAGTCGATCTGAGAATTACTGAAATCGAACAACAGCCACAGTGACTGCAAGACTGAGGCCCATATTGATCTAGAAGGAATAGGATGGATCTGTCAGGTCTGGGCAGAATATATCATTCTCTTGGTGAGAGAATTCTTCCTGCAGAAAAAAAGGAAATAATCATTCTCTCCAATGATACAACTTTAAACAAAAGCATGCACACTTATAAAGGAGCCTTCAACGTGGAAAAGAAATAGCATATTAAAAATAATTTTCTTTTGTAGCTCTTGCTTGAAGAACCATTGCTGTGAGATCTGCTACATTTTTCTGTGCTTCCTCTAGTTTATTAGGGCATTGAAAATGTTTAATCAGTATATTCATATTTCAAATCCCATTTAACTAGCCTTCAGTTGAAACGGAAAGAGGCAGACCCATTTGGTATGCACAAAGTAGGCAATAATCACATTGGAAAACCCCAAAACACAAATCAGAACCAGCTGTTACAAAGCAAGTATGGAAAGCTGTGCTCTGGACTTTCCATGGCCTGCAGCAGCAATGTTATACAAATATCAAGTCCCCAAGGTGTCTCAGCAGCTACTCATGCAGTGGAAAAAATTAGTTATCAAGCTAAAGGTTTACCAGATGGATATTCAATCAGTGCTTTTGTGCAAACTTCTTTATCTAGATTGAATATTGAAGAATAGCTACATTCAATCTAAAAAATAACGTTTTTATTTTGGTTTGTTGTTTTGCTTTTTTCTAGCACCATTCCTGACATTAAACAATAAGCACTGAGAAGACTAAGGAGAAAATGTGTGTTACATAAAGTATAGGACACATGCAAATAAACACCAAGGATACCTGAAAATAGCCAACTGAAAGCAAATAGTAAGTAAACTATTCAAACATACACAAAAACATTGTTATAATAAGATGCCTGGCTCAAGATTTGAGTTAACAAGTTTGTTTCTGGAATAAGAAAGATTCATGTAAACACCATTGTCTTACCAATGGGTGCCATTTTTAATAACAGAGCCGTAGTATGTCTTCTCAGGTAAAAATTCTCAAAATCTATACTCCATGGTATACCGAATCCTGAACTCTGTCTCCAGTTTTCTAGGTACTTAACCCCCACCAATCTTTTCTTTGTTGCTTAAACTGCTTTCTGTCTTCAGTACTGTGAGCCATTGATTCTTCAAGGTATTTAGAATTGGTCCAAATTTATAGGGCCACTCTCTGCCCAGCATCCTTCACAGCCACTCCAGCACTCAGTGATTTATTGTCTTATATGAAGTCTCTCACTCCAAGAACAGCATTTGTGTTCATTCAGGTTGGGAGAAAAACAAGTATTCTCAGTTTGTATGTTGCAAGATTCAGGGTAGAAGAGAAATCCCACCTGATGTGTGAATAAAGGCAGTGAGGAAAGACAGGAAATAATGTAAGAAAACTATGGATTCTTTAGGATGGAAGCTTTGTTTGGCGGATTTTGAGTGTATTGGATTTGGAAGAGTAGGTTGGAAAGCAGTTTTGTTGAATGCTTTCAGAGCTTTATGATTGGATGAGCTCACTCTGGCTCATGCCTCCTCCATTCCACTTGCAAATGGGAAAATCAATATCTACTTGCTGTGAGCATAGGCTTGGCTTTGTAGATTAAGTATGGCATTGTACTAAATCACACAGAGACAGAAGATTGAGAGAGACAAAGATTCATGAGGATGCAAGTTGCCCACAGTATTCTCTAAGAATGAGCGACTCTGTGGCCTCAATGACCACCCCTGATAATAGTCTTCCAAATTATAGAGGAAGAATATAGTTTTAGCAAGACAGTCAAAGGAACCACTCATTATACATCAAAATATGAAATAAAATTGTCAACTTGAAATGGCTCACAAGCATGTATTGCACTTGCAGAGGGCCAGAGTTCAATTCTCAGAACCCACATCAGATGGTTTACAACTGCCTGTAACTCTAGCTCTAGGGAACAATTGCCCACTTCTGGCCTCTGCAGAAACCTATACTTTTGTACACACACACACACACACACACACACACACACACACACACACACACGAAAGAGAGAGAGAATTAGAAATAAAATCTTCAAAAATAAATTAAAATAAGTATTCCTTTAGTATTATTTATTTTGTGTGTGTTTTTATACATAATGTGTGTGTGGTACATGTGTACATATACATGCTACTATGTGTGTCTGTGTATGCATATGTTAGGGGAGAGAGTTAGATGTCTTTCTCCATTACTCTCCTCTTTGTTCCTTTGAGGTAAGGTCTCTCCCTGAAACTTCAAGTTTGCCATTTTTCAGTTAAGCTGGCTGCCAGCAAGCCTCAATGATCTTCTTGCTATCTACCTTTTTAGTACTGAGGTTACAGATGTGTTTGGGACTGCACAAACCTTTTATGTATGTTCTGAGATCTGAACTCCAATTCCTATGTTTGTGTAGCAAGATTCTGCTACAGCAAGCAGTCCTAACCACTCAACCTCCAAATTAGAACTTCTAGCATGAGTGACTAAATTAATGTGAAGTATAATTTAAAGTGCATGGAATATGAAGTTGAAAAGAAAATTAGAAGAGTCACTTAATAGTCCAATGTTTGTATATCTCCACTCAAAATAGACTTGTATATCATCTGATGGCATAACACTTTTATACCATGTCTAAAACACCAAAGGCAAAACCTTCCTAGTTCTTCTCAGGGACAGTCAGGCTCGAAAGTATTGTTATATCTAACGTCATTAAGATTTTGTCGATGCAACCAACCCTTGTCCCTCTACCTTTGAGACTACTGTATTATTCAGTGACAGTTTCTTAAAATGAAAAAAGATCAACCACACATTTTTTTTTAAAAAAAATCAATTATCCAACAGGAAAGAGATGGATTGCCATTGATTGCTTCCTGCTGGTGTTAGAGGTGATGGATGACCACAGCCATGACATTGATCTTGAGGGGCAGCCTTGCACTGGTTTTGCATTGCTTATTTTAGAGCCACCTTCTCAGAAGATGACTACATGCCCAATACCTTCCACACTTTAATTCCCATTACCTTTTTATAGCTATTCTATGGTTCCAATGACTTTGATTGTGTTTATAGATTTAAGCATTGTTACTTGTGTTAAAATTTTACTCAGATATAGTGGATATAAAGGACTTCTAGACATAGAGTACAATCATAGAATGAGAGAGCAGCTTTGTAAATGAACTACTTACAGTGCGTATAGTTTATTGGTACACAAAACAGCCACAAGGCCATCTTTTAACTCATAGAACTTTGCATTTTCAAATAATGGTGGAAAGTTACACACTTGTTCTAATCTGTATTGGGAGGATGCTGAATATTTGCTGTTCAGATAAATATACACATTCTATAAAATACTGTACATTATTTGTATGTATATGTGTGCAAATATTGATCTATGGTGATTCTTACTGAATAAAATAAAGTATGACTTGTGGAAGACTGGGTTTAGCACATTTATTCTATTGCACATTCTTTTTTTTAATTAAAAAAATTATCTATTTTACATAGCAACCACAGATCCCCCTCTAATCCCTCCTCCTGCTCCCTCCCTCCTCTCCCTCCCGCATCCCCACTGACCCACAATGCCTTCCCCTCTGACCCACCCACCCCCATTCCCTCCCCCAAAAGGGTAAATCCTCCTATGGGGGGGACAGCAAAGCCTGGTACTTTCAGTTGAGTAGGACTAAGCCATCCCTCGACTCCAGCATTAAGGGTGAGCAAGGTGTCTGATCATGGGTAATGGGCTCCAGAAAGCCAGGTCATGCACCAGGGATAGATCCTGATTCTACTGCTAGGAACTCCTCAAAAAGACCCAGCTACACAACTGTCTCCCGTATGTAGAGGGTGTAGTCTGGTACCATGCAGGTTCCACCGCTGTCAGTCTAAAGTTCGTGAGTTCCTATGAGCTTGGTTCAGTTGTCTCTGAAGGTTTCCCCATCATGATCTTGACTCCCCTTGATCATATAGTCCGTCTTCCCTCCCTTCGACTGGGCTGCCCGGGGCTCGGCCTGGTGCTTGGCTCTGGATCTCTGCATCTTCTTCCATCAGTTACTGGATGATGCCAGTTATGGTATTCACCAATCTTACTATTAGAATAGGCCAGTTCAGGTACCCTCTCCACTATTGCTAGTAGTCTGATCTGGGGTTGTCCTTGTTGATTCCTGGGAATTTCCCTAGCAATAGGTTTCTCCCTTACCCCATAATGTCTCCTTCTATCAAGATATCTCTTTCATCTGCATGTTCTTCTTGACAGTAATCTCTACTTGAGTATTTTCTGTTCTCCCAGGAATCACAGAACCTAACCTTTGACTGACAGCCAGAGTCCTTGGCTATGCCTCTTCTTTCCGCAGTGACTTGCTGCCTGATGGAAACATCTTCCTAATGCAGGTTTATAGGGTGCTTCCTGAGTGAGTTTCAGCAATTAAGAAAGGCCAATGTTCATTCTTCTTTTATAACCATACAGTTTGAGCACTATTTACCAGAGCAAGCAGGCTCATAAAGTGATAAGAACTCATAACTAGGAATCTTTTTTCTCTATTATGAACTCATCCAAGTCATTTGACCCTTTAGCTGATATCAGGGGACAATTTTATTTCTGTTGTTTATTTTGTACATGTTATGAAACTCTCCAGAATCAAACAAAGAAAATGAATGTATCCTAAAGTCAGACATTTCCTTGAATATTTTATCTGATCTAGTAATGTTTATAGGTTAAAAACTCATAATAATTATGTCAGTTACATTGCAACTTGAAGTGTTAGCACGAGGCATGGAATGTAGAACTTCATCTCAAATAAATGCTGCTGTGCAGGCAAAACAACTACAACAGAGAGCACTGGTCAGTTCTATGGTGGGGATGAATATTAGGTAGTACAGCCATGTGCCACATTTATTCATTATAACTTAATGGGAACACTTAAAGTTAAATCATTGTAACCCAATTATACACTATGCATTATAGATCCAAGCTGAATTTTCTACTTGGGAGTATAAACAACTCACTCTTGCTTTGTCTTCTTGCTTGCTGCCTCAATATCACCAGGGATACCCGTCTGTACCCAGGAAAAGGAGTCTCTTCCTCTTGCCATCAGACTCTACCCTTTTGTGCTACCTCTTCCTTGTTGGTTGAGGAAAGAAGTATAAGTGTTGTCCAATCTTACAACATAAACCTCTTGCTTATTAGTGCCTATGGAAGTTTCCTAGCAACTGACACCAAGAGGAACGCAGAGAGGCAAGAATCACCTTCCTACCCAAGCCATGGTTCCCAGGGTGATGACCCACACATCACTCACTCCTTCCTCAACTGACCCTGCTGTCCACCTATTGAACACATAATTTTTGTCATAGTTTGATATCTATTGATGTGATCAAACATTGACCAAAAACAACTTGTGAAAGAGAGAGGTTATTTGACTTACAGGTACACAAACCATTAACAAGAGAAGTCAGGACAGAAACACAAGGCAACAACCTGGAAGCAGGAACTGTAGCAAATCATGAAGTGCTACTTATTGGCTTGGTCTCTATGTCTTTTTTAGCTTGCTGTTTTACACAACCAAAGACTACCACACAGGAGTGATACTACTCAAAGTGGGCATGGTGCTTCTACATCAATCATTAATCAAGAAAATATGGTGGTATTTTATTTGTACTGAAATGTGATTTTAATTGTATGTTAATAAATAAAGTTGCCCGGGGTCAGAGCTATTAGAGCCATAGCAAGAGTGCTGGGATTAAAGGCGGTGGTGGCGCACGCCTTTAATCCCAGCACTTGATAGACAGAGCTAGGTAGATCTCTGTGTGTTCAAGGATACAGCCAGCATTGGAGACACACTCCTTTAATCTCAATACCAACCACAGAAGACCTGGAAGTCTCTACAGACAGGCAATGATGAGGCAGTCATGTGTTTGGGTTTACAACCAATGAGAAGGCAGAACAGAAAGACTATATAAAGACATACACACAGGAAGTAGGTCCCTTTTTGAAGAGCTCTCTTGGCTGAAGCAGGAAGGGTAGGGCTCTTAGTTCTGACCTCTTGGCTTTCTTCTCTGAATCAGCTCTGTGTTTCTTATTTAATAAGACAGACGGTTACATCTACAAGAAAATGTTCCACAGATGTGCCCACAAGCCAATTTTGTGGACACAATTCCACAATTCAAGTTTACTCTTCCCATGTGACTTTAGTTTGTGTCAACTTGACAAGAACTAACGAGCACACCTTCTTTAAGACACATGAGAACCTTCATGAGGTTCCGTACTCAATGAAATAACAGCCTGATCTCCTGGGGTTTCATTGTTTGTTTGTTTTGTTTTGTTTGATTCTTTATAAAAAGCATTCCTGTATCACATTATGAGAAAAGAGAACACAGCATAGGACTGGAGTGTCAACAACTCTTTGGAAGCCACACCTGAAATCAGATTATTGCTGAACAATACTAAACAGTCAATAACAACTTTATATGTTAAATTTTCAGTCCATTTTATGCTCAGTATCCTGAGCCTTACATTTTCAGAATAGGTGACATTTATAGTGTAATGGGATTGCAAGGAAGACAGAAAGAGTATTGACACAGATATACTTTTATGAAACAGCAAGGTATTTCAAAATAATTAAAAAATATTGAAAATGATGATTTATGTTTGTTATGTTTGTTTTTTTCATGTTTCAAGTAAGAATTTCTGATGTCAATAATGAGAATACCATAGTAAACAGAAACATGTGGACTCAGAGTTCTGAATAAGGATGATGAGATTATCTAGCTCTATAGTCATCATATCCATAGAAGCTTACATGAAGACCAGTATTTTGTTAACTAAAGGGCAGGTTATTTATGCTATATTGTCACAGAACAGTCACCATGATAAACTAGGGATTCCAGCAAGCAATCATGTCCATAAAGAATGGAAAAGAATACAGAGCTTCACTTAAGTTAAGTTATAACATTATGACATGTACTGCTTCCTTACTGCAGCAGATTGTTCCGTGGGTGGTGCGTTAGTTACATTACTCATTATTATGACCAAATATCTGAAAGAAGCAACTCCAGGGAACAAAGCTTTACGTTGGCTCACAGTTTCAGAAGATACAGTCCAAAGCTGGAAAGATCTGATTACTAAGGTGACTAAGTATTGTGTTGTGGGAGCATGAGGTGATGGTTCCCCACATCTTGTAGATCAAGAAGCAGAGCTACACTAGACCCAGAGGTCAATATAACTTTCAAAAGCTGACTGTCTGTGGCTTATACATACCAACTAGCCCCACTTTCCAAAGTTTATACAGTGGACCAATACAGTGTCACCTGCTAGGAATGAAGTGTTCAAACACATGAGCCCATGGGAGACATTTAGCTTTCAAACCATAAGAAATAACAAGACAGCGTGGATCAAGCTAAACAGAACAACTCACACAGCAAACAATTGTTTTGTAAAATTCAATCCATAATTTTTTTGACACGTGGGGTGGGAAACGCCTGCATTTCTCTCTGAAAATACAATATTTTATTGAATTTATATCACATAAACCCAATTGCACCCAAACTTTACTGTGTAGGATCACTAAAATGTTATCACTTGCTATTACAGAAAACCAAAATCAGTTGAAATACAGAGTTGTGAAGCCCATCCCAATGGATACATTTACCAAACACTCCACACCCAAGACTCAGGGAACATTGCTAAAGAGCAGGAGAAAGATCATAAGAGCCAGAAGATGGGGGAGTTTGCTATGAGTTTGTCTACTTGTAACACCAGATGTTACACACTAAAGTCTCACCAGCCTGACTGCCCAAATGTGAGCAAAACAAGAAGGACACCAGTGAACACACAAAGCTGAGCTGGGAAAAGCCCATGTGGCCTCAACTCTACATAAAGAAATGTAGGCAACTGGGGAAAGCTGGGAGTGGGAGAGGTCTTCCTCCTCAGGGAAGAACACACCAATTTGTTGTCTAGTGCCAAATGGTCAGCCCTGAAAACATGCACACATGTAACATTATACAGACTGAAGAGTTTATATTTAGGAATACATATGTAGATACATGTATTCATGTAACAATACATTTTTAGTGAAAAGAGAAGCCATAATTTGAAGAAGAACTGAGGGAAGTATATAGGAGACTTTGGAGAGAGGGAAGGGGAGGAAGAATGTAATTATATTATAATCTCACAAGAGGCATCTGTTTCCAGATGATTATAATATACTGGTTCAATTCTTTGTACAAAATCTCATCTTTTCATCATGCTTATACTACTTTTGTATCCTTGAAAAATATAAAAATTGGACGACTTTCTCCTGAAAGTATCACCTTTCATTTGACTGGTATGAGCAAGTATAGTGCTGATCATGCCCTATACACAAAAGTGGTGCGTCTAGACTCTGACTATTGGATAACCCATAGAGACTATATTCCAGCCTTCACAGAGCTTATCATTGCTTAGAAACTGAGTCAAATTTTTTCTTGGTGGACAACTAGTATAAATATTTAAACCTTGACATTCACTGTTCTCATATTTGGTGGTTTATTGAATCTGTTTGGAAATGAAGAGTGTTCACACTAAATTGTATTTTAATTGACATGGAGAGATGGGTTCATCAGAGTGGCTTCCTCTGGTTAATAGTGTAGGAGGCTAATTAACAAATGTGACTCTACCCCCACACAAGAGCTTTACAATGGGCTTACTGGAGAAATAAAAAATGGCCACTCAGTGTTCCAATCCAGCCCTCCCTGTTAAAATACTTATACTTGTCAATAGTCAGTTATAACCATATGTAGTGGCTAATTGGAAGCACTTAGTTCCAATGCTGGCTTCTTGCTGTGATAAATATTTAATCACAGAGGGGCAAGCTCCTTTCTGAAAGCAAACTGCAGTCTGTGACTCTTAAAAAAACAGAACAAAGGACTATGTCACCCAGAATGAGCCTTCTCCCTTTAGTACAGGGTGGACAAAGGTGCCCCTAATTACATTTGCTGAGAAGCAGTCTTTTGCTTCACTCTGTCTGACATTTAGATGTTTCTCCTCTCACCTCTCTCTGTCTGTGTAAAAAGGAACTGAATACAAAAGGGAAGTCCACTTTGCTAGCACACGTCCTCCCCATCACAATGCTAAGCCACCGTGATGCGGTCTGTCACTCTAACAGTGTCATTTTTCTCTCCAATTAAAAATAATAGATGATATTGGCCTGTCAGTATCTGGGGTTCCTGAAGGAAGAAAACTAGCTGGTATGTAGAAAGAGCCGCTGTCCACTAATTTGAAGTTCAAGGATGGATGGCATGGATGGCAAGCCATCTCCGAGTCTCTTTTCCACCTGTGTGTCTCCAAGAATTGGTGCTTCCCAGGGTGATACTCTGACAGCCACCATGGCAGCTGACCCCCCGCCCCCTTTTTGTATTCTAGAACAGTTTTCATGCAGCCTGGAAGTGAGGAAATAGGGCTACATCCTGTGGCTGCTCCGCTGTGTCTCCTGTTGAAATGTCTGTGTCAGAAACTGCCTTGTCACCAGGATGGTAACAAATTGTACCCACTCATTTCCCATAACAAACTCATTTTGAATAAAATTCAACAAAATGAATCTCTTCCCATGTCAAGCATTAGAACAGAATAAAATACAGATAACCTTCAGTGGATGAAGAAAATGAGTTATTTTGCTTATTTATGCCCATTCACTTTCACAAGTCAATTCCAATTCAGAGGTAGACATTTAAGATTTTTTTATTTACCTTTTTTAGAAAGAGTAGATTGCCAACTTTTAGTGGAATAAATCTTGATAATCTAAATATTGGATAGAATAGTTCAAGAAATGCAAACTACATTCAGTTAAATCTTTTAACCAGAAATAAACATTAATAGATTAAAAAAAATCCATCCTCACCAGTTATTCCTATCCAGCCTTCAGGCTCTTCTCTTCCAAAGGTAATGCATCTGCTGACAGATGTTCTTAAAGAAATGATGCACTGGGTTATAACTGGAAGCAATTTTCATTAACGTTTGAAAGCCACCACAATAGCCTCGTATCTGAAATAGCAAAATGATGGAAAAGGAAAATAAACAAAAAATACTATTAAACCCCAAAAGGATAAAAAAACAACAACAACAACAAAAAAAACATTAACACCAAACATCACCAGGCTATGGTACAGGTGTAACGCTCTGAAGGAGAAAATGCCCGACTGTTAAGCTAATTGCAGTGAGATTGTTAACCTTTATGTTGGGCAGTATTTTCACACCGTTTCTCTAGGCATTTGTTCAGGTGCTTCCAGCTATCAGCCACAATAACTTCAAGTTAGAAATACAATTAAAAGTAGATTTTCAAGATATAAACAAAAATCACCAACCAATTTAAATATTTATTTTAATATTTAAATATCTAAAACCATATTTAATGTATCTATAAAATTATAGCCAACTATTCAGACAGTTGTACCATGCTTCAATTTATTTAAAGATTATATTTTTAACATTTCTCACTCCTAAGGCTTCTTCTATTTGTTTTAAGCATTTCCTAACAGTTCACTTTGACTCATCCATTAATTTCCATGTTTCATAAGTCTCTATAACTTTATAGTGAATATTAATTACCTGTGTCACCTGTATTTTCACAAAAAATAATGAAAATTCAGGTTCATATTATAACGTACAAAGTAGTGAATTGAAAATATATGTTTTTATTTTAACTCTTGAAAACAATACTGCTTTGGAGATTAGAGGCTTAATCCCTAACTAACACTTCTGAGAAAATATGCAGAAGTGTGACTTGATAAGAAGAGGAGAGTGTGTGGAACAATTGCTTAGGGTATTTCTTTCTTTTTACTTTTCTTTTCTTTTCTTTTCTTTTTTTTTACTATTTTCAATTAGAAAATATCCTGCGTGAAATCAAATTAAGCAACATTTCAAATCATTCATGGTTTTCATGAATTCCATGACGGATCTTGTCAGCTTGACTGGATTTGGAATCAAGTGGACCTCTTGACATGGCTATAAGGCTGTTTCCAGAAAGGTTTAACTGAGGTAGAAAGACCCATCCTGATGTTGGTGGCACATCCCACGGGCTGAGGTTAGAGCTGAACACAAATGTGAAACCGGCGGAACACCAGCATTCCTCTCTCTCCTCTGTCTCTCTCTCAGCTGTAGATGCAGAGGGACCAGCTACCTCCTGCTCCTGGCACAACTCCTTCCCTGCACACAGCAAGCCTAAATGGACCATTCCTTCTTAAAGCTTCTTTGGCTGGGTATTTTGTCACAGCAACAGGAAAATTAACTTTACAAGCACCATATTTAGGCTCCCCACACCAAATAACGGGCAACAGCCTGCACTAGTAAACTCCCTACGTCGATTGGCTCACTCTGAATTAAGACCCAGCTAAAGGAAGAGCCTTGTTAGAAATGTGTTTCATGATTCCCAGTTCATTAGTCTTTTGGCCTAGACTATATTTCTTCTTAGCAGAGGTCAAATAAGTTAATTTCTTGGAAGAAATACTATGTTTTTAATTGTGCTTACAAGAAAGCCGTGAAGACCAGGTGTAGCTAGAGTTTTCCTGCCTGGCCCACAGTCAGGACAAATCTCTATCACCTGCCAGTCCCACAGCCACTCAGACCCAACCAAGTAAACATAGAGACTTATATTGGTTACAAACTGTATGGCCGTGGCAGGCTTCTTGCTAACTGTTCTTATAGCTTAAATTAATCCATTTCCTTTAATCTATACCTTGCCACATGGCTCGTGGCTTACCGGCATCTTCACATGCTGTTTGTCATGGTGGCAGCTGGCAGTGTCTCTCTGACTCAGCCTTCCACTTCCCAGCTTTATTCTCCTCCTTGTCCCGCCTACACTTCCTGCCTAGCCAATGGCCAATCAGTGTTTTATTTATTGACTAATTAGCAACACATTTGCCATACAGAACATCCCACAGCAACCAGGCCTTACACTAAATCTTTAATGTAACACTATTATAAGATATGGAACAATGGCACAGATAATGCCTTTCTATCATCTTTCAATCTATTAGCAGTCGCACTGGAAGCAGAATGCATCAGCACTGGGGCTCCACAATAGATCTTTGAAGTGTACCCAAGGAAAAGGAATGGGAGGGAAGAACAATTTTTTCTTAGCATTTGAGAAAACAACCTAGCCATTAATCAGCCAGGAAAGGATAAACTGACTCAGTGAGGGTACCTCTTGGAGACAATTGGAAGTGTAGAGAAGATGCTGCACAGGAAGTAGAGCAGCCCCATCTCACTGCAAAGCCAAGAACAGAAGAGGGATTTAAAATGGAGCAGGTAAAACTTAAATGAGACATAAAAAATAAAGTGTAATGCATTTGAAACACAACCTCACATTATTTTAATGTGCTGTGAAAATGTTTTCCCAGGAGATTGAGGAAATGCAAAAAGATAGAGGTAATATCTGTCTAGAGCATTAATGTTGATGTCTACATAAAGATAAGTTAGTGAATTCTGAATTTCCTCTCCAATCCTATAATACAGATTTTCAGGGGCTGAAATTGCAAAACCTTCAGGCTAAGCACGTCTCTCTTAAGATAAGACTTCACACGTTTAGACAAAGAGCAATAAATCATATGTAGGATCCATACAAAGTCAGTTAATTCAAACAGAAATAGAGTGGCCTCTCTTCCTCTGGAAACCAGTCAGAACAGAACCAGAAAGGAATTTAATGTACAAAGTGAGAGACAGATACAAGAAAAATGACTTTTGGAATGTGTTGATTTTCATGGCACACGTATTTAGTGGATACATCAATAACAACAACAAAACAATCCACTTTGGAACAACACTTACTCTTACTTTAGTAAATCATGGTATTGCACTTTTTATTCTGTAAAAAGAAAAAAAAAACTACAAACTTATTCCTTTAGAATCAGACTCTAAATTTCTTTCACGTTTTAAATCGACCTTTATGTGATAGTTACAGGTCAGTGGCATGATACAGTTGTCACATATTTGTTGACACGAATGCTAATGGAGAAGGTATAAAAATTAACTTTACCTTACATTGAGCTCTGCAGTTAATTCAATGAGCAAAAAGAATTATTTTCAAAATAAAACAAACAAAAAAGAATCAGACTCTTTTTTTTTTAGATGAAATCAAATTTAGGTGACATTTTATGTGCTGTTGATCCACTCTTAAGATTCATGTTTTAAAGGGTTATAAAAATTAAAATGTGTGAAGGCAAGGCACTGATGACATGATGTTCTTTTATTCAAACACTATTCCCTTCCTTTCTCAGTTTCTGGAGAAGTCTCATTATTTAATACTTTCCCCTTGGAACAGCAATGGCATAATCCTGGTTCTTCTCATATGTGTTATTCTAACCTATATTAATGTACCCTCTTCCTTTTTATTAAGTACCCCTGTGATTACATTGACAGATACTGGAAAATCTTGGATAATCATCCTCAGATAGAGTAATTATAAATTTTAATTCCATTTGTAACTTCCAGTGACCTCCATATATAACAGACACTTCTCTTTCTTTCAACAGAAAAAAAGTAAAAGTCAATGTTGGCTCGTGGCTCATGGGTGTTTCCCTATGATTGCTTGTCCTTGTTGCTTTGAGCCTTGTAGGGACTTTGTGACATAGCAATGGCTCTTTTTGTGGCAACTTGGAAGTAGTCATATGTGTATTGACTTCAAGATGCATTAGAAAATGATGGTGTGAACAAGATGAGAAATGGACAAGATCTCTCTGTGGTATTTTTGCAGCAGTGAATGAACCAAGGTATTTGGCATGATAGGAAAATGGTTCCATATGAAGTTAAAGGGCATCAGGTCTCCCTGAATTAATACATCCATACTTAGCACAAAAAGACCTAAAGGAAAGACATCTGGGTTCAATTTAAGGGTTAGGCAGCAACATTCAAAGCTATAGTCTCTATGTGAACAAATGGCCAAGGTGTGATTCATGGCAGAAGAGCTATAGAGTAATAAATATTTTTGCAGAGATAAAAAATAATGAAACTGTTTTTATAAATTATTTTCTTGCCTGTTTTATTGGTTATTCCTCAGGAGCTGATCTGCCTTACTGTGTGGATTGAAAGGAAATCTTTAAGTACCTCTTAATTGAATTTGAGTTGACTAGCTACCTCATGTCACATAGGACAATGTTCAGTTTAGACCTTCTGGGACCCAAAGTTATTCATTTACAAATCACAAAGGATCTGCCAAAGACAAATGTCACATTTTGTATTCTCCAGAGGGAGAAGGTTTAACCAAATATTGAGACACTGAGGGCTCTACCACTAGTTTATTAAAACTAGAGTTAGGTATGTTGGCTCATTACTGAAAGGAATCTCAGCATTTGGGAGACAGAGATGGGAGGATGTCTATGAGTTCAAAGACATCCTGGGCTACAGAGTGAGCCTATGTGTCAAATAAAATAATAAAACAACTAGGCTTTGAAGAAAACATTGTGTGTAATTCAGAATGGTAAAGACTTCCTACAGGAAATGTGCACAATGCCAGAATGTCACACATGGCACTTGTTAGCATCCTAAAGTCCAGATTCAAATGCATCATCCAGCAGTTGCTATAGAAGCAGTACAGCCACTAAGAAATGCCTGTAGGCACTAGGAAACTAGGTAGATTTATGTTCAGAGCTTTCTGTACTTCTATCTAAGGAAGGATGCAGTTACGCCAGACAATTTAGGTGCTTCCCTTGTTTTATAATCTGCAAGGGGGATACTGTTTCTATAGTGACCTAGAGTTATTTCCAATTATGCATTTCTCACATTCTTCTTATCATGTTTTATCATATCCAACATGTTTGTAGGATGACTGTCTTCTAATGTGTAATGCTTTGTATAAATATCAGTAACAAAATTTGATACTGAAATCACTTTGACACATAATGTGTGGAATATTGAAGATTACAGTGTCCAGACAAAAGTCATGTGTTTGTACAATGGGTAACAATTTTGAACATGATATATTTTGTCAAACTACAAAGTTTAAATCCTTGTACAAACATTATATTCATTAATCCCACTGATTGGTCCTATCACATGCTCTCAGATAGCTAGGTGCCTCTCCTCCTCTTCCTCCTCCTCCTCCTCCTCTTCCTCTTATCCTTCTTCTCTCTCTTTATCTCTCTTTCTCTGTTTTTTTCCTGTTTCTTTTTTTCTTTATAATATAAAAACTATTCAAGCTGCTTTGACCACCAGAAACATGGCAAAATACAACAAGGCTACATTTACGAAATTATATTTTGTTTTCTTTAACATATAATAAAAATGGTTTGACATTTAAGCAAGGCAAATTGATAAAATTAATAGTGACTTCAATATTTAGCATTTGATGAAGTTTATGATCCTCTCTCTTAAATGTACTGAAAGGAGTCTTAAATCAGTGTTTTCTACTTTCTAGCCACAAAGGCTCCTCTTCTTTTAATAAAAGATGTAATTAGTCATATTGAAAGTTACTGGAGGGCCAAGTGACTAGAGTTTTCCTGCCTGGCCCATGGTCAGAGCAAATCTCTCTCACCCGCCAGTCCCACAGCCGCTCAGACCCGACCAAGTAAACACAGAGACTTATATTGGTTACAAACTGTATGGCCGTGGCAGGCTTCTTGCTAACTGTTCTTACAGCTTAAATTAATCCATTTCTATAAATATATATCTTGTCATGTGGCTTGTGGCTTACCGGGATCTTCACATGCGGCTTGTCATGGCGGTGGCTGGCAGTGTCTCTCTCAGCCTTCCACTTCCCAGAATTCTTTTCCTTGTCCCGCCTATACTTCCTGCCTAGCCAATGGCCAATCAGTGATTTATTTACTGACCAATCAGCAACACACTTGACATACAGACCATCCCACAGCACTGTACTCTGTATATTTCCTATTGAATAGCAAATTGTTCATCACATCCTCAAGCATCTAGAACATTAAGGATACAGCTACAAGGCTTGTGGATGGTACTTAACTATATCTTCATCACTCATGGATTTATATTTGGAAAAACAATAAACTTTGACATCTTAGGCATTAATACTTGGATCAAGTCTGAGCAAGAATAGTGGACCAGTGCAAATGGAAGCAGGCAGATCTCAGAACAGGACACCTCAACTAGAAGAAAAATGAGATGCAGACACACTCGCATCATGTTCAGAGATCAGCTGATTGATTATATTGTGTGTAGCAATGAGCCTTCTTGTCTACATTTTAAGTGTCAGTGTGTTCAATCCCACTTACTGAACTTGCAATGAAGTTCCCTCTACCTACCCATGAAGAGATAATAGCAGATACCATACAGTGTTCTAGTTTGGGAATATTAGAGAGTGTGGAGATGGAAAAATGGAGAGAAATTGGGATAGAGAGAGATAACTGAGGCAAAGTTCAAAATGTAATCAATGCATTTTTCAGAATTTAGAGTTGTCAGGTCATTTACACACACACACACACACACACACACACACACACACACACACACACACACGTTAGCTGTAAGTTCCATTCAGTGGCTTTTTCTATTAACCCTCTGATCTTTGACCAGATTTCTGACTAGCTAAAGATGATGTCTCTTCCGGTAGTACAAGGATAACTCTTTTTAACATATCTGATCTTCTCTGAGGTAAAGAAATGCTTTTCTGGAAGGACGTCTGATACATACAAACTTGGAGTCTGATACATACAAACTTGGGTGGGTAATTATTTATTTTACAGTTCTGGTGGTACAAGGCAAATAATTTATCATTGAGCTATTCCTCCAGCCCCCAAATATGAAAAATATGTACATTGATATGGGAAACTATTTGTACATGCAATTTGAATTGTGTTTTTGGATAACAATTGAAGACAGGTATGGTGGAATACATCAGTAACTCCAGTGGAAGGTGAGGCAGGAAAATCTCAGGAACCTTGAGGTTGAGGCCATCCTGGGCTACATATCAAGACAAGACCTTGTTTTGTAAAGGCATAGTAAAAAAAAAATGTAGACTATTTAAAGTTGAGCTTGCAAATTGTATGAAGTATTTTAAACAGTGAGAAGAGTGCAACAACCACTAAACTACATTCTTTATCAAGCTATCTGTCTGTCTAACACCCCTGGTATCTCCAATTTTAGCTACATGGTGCTTCCTTGTTGATAGGGGTCAGCCATGATGTGCTTAGGTTCAGCTATATAAAAATGTCTTAACTTTACAACAACCTTGAAATAATGCCACATAGCAAAGGGAAAGAAGATGCAAATGTGTGTGCCAAGATCTGATGAGAGCCACATGCATCCCACAAGGGGTTTCTTGGCCAGCACAAAGAAAGAGTAAAGTAAGTACACTTATAAATTTACCTGGACTTTAAGTCCTTTATGGGAAAACCATTTTTTGAACCTATACTAATCTTGATTAGCTTTTACAGTCAACCAAAATCCACAGGATAACTGTCCACTAATTCCTATGTGTGTTTTGCTTGGGCTAAATAGCCTAGGGAAATATGCTGTAAGAAACAGTCTGTTGTAAAAATGCACAAATTAAAAAGAATCTCTTATCCTCCTGCTCCTCAAACGGAGAAAAATGATGTCTTTGGTATGGACACACTCTCACTATGCCATTGTTCCTAGACCACCTTGAAGTAAAGATGCAAGAAAGGTTCATTTGCTGTAAGACTACAGCAATACACAGACTTAAATGGCTTTTCTGTGTTATTGCATTCACAGCAGATTTCTTACTGTGTGATATAACATGATACATTCAAGCAAAGAAAAGAATTCCCAGCCTGGCTTATCTGTTCTCCGGAACGTTAAGCTGTATTATGTTTTACTGCTTGTCTTGGCTTTTTATTGTTTTGATACACTTCAATGGAAATGGCATGCTATTGTTCTTTCCTGGCTTGTTTTTTAATCTTAACCCAAAGTAAAAGGAATAGTGGTCATTTGTAAGTCTTATCAGAACCACTCAGCCAATTCAAATGGATTTTGAAGGCATTCGTTCATTTCCATACTCTTTATTACTTGGTCTGTGCTTTTCTGACTCTTTATTACAAATGAAATTAAACCTAGAAAAAAAAATGCTGTGGAAATGTATCATTTCCGCATGAATCAGTTGGGAAATCCTCATGAATATTTCATTAAAAATTACTACTCTTTTCAAAATAAGAACAACATAAACTATCAAATATCATTTTTATACTTACTAAAATATTTTTCTCAAGCTAAACTGTCAAACCTCATTTTAGACCTTTAAAGAAAAAGCATCATTAAAAAGCACATTTAGTTTAAATCAACACAGGCCACATTGGTCTTGGAAACCATTTCAATGAAGGTGATCAATAGTATATAATCCTCAATAAATTTAAGTTAAAGTCCTGCTTCTATGATATATTTTTAAACTTTAATTATTGTCTCAATTTTCAGCCTCTTTTGATTGTATGGAGGGAGCAAGAGTAATTGTGCTAATAAAAATGGCAGGCTGTGTATACGGTTGCTGTCCTCTGCAGTGGGTGTGCTTCTATAAATCCAGAAATGCTGGCCTCCGGGGATTAGCACCGCAAGCCATCAGTCTTCAAGTGGAAACAACTGACAGAACAATGCCCAGCCCTACTTTCCTGAATCAGTATTCTTGAGTAGAAGGGTGGTACTCAACTACTCTGCCTAAGAAAAACCTCTGCAGCTAGAGCTGAGCAGTTGAGAATGATGAACTACAAGCTGCTGCCTCCAAACACAGCATTTTTCATTTTCAGGGGATCATAAAATATGGTGTGTGATTTTCAGCAATGGGCAATGGGAATTTATCCCAGTGCACTGCATGCAACAATAACCAGGAAGTAACAAATCATTCGAAGAATTCTGACCAAACCACAGTGTTACCATACTTCTTAGAGCCCAACGAAATGTCTTCAAATATCACATTACCCCTAGGCTTTGAAGAAAGATAGAAATGAAGTCTTTGGAACTGGCATAAACACAGATGTGCAGACTCATGTCTTGTGTCTGCCTGTCAAATTACCCAGCCTAGTGGGGTTGGGGAGTTTAAAAAAAAAGGAAAGTTTGAAGAATGATCAAAAGATAACTAAAGATCTAAAGATCAGTGCTAGAAAGATGGCTCAGTGCTTATGAACACAGGCTGCTCTTTGGTTCAATTCCTATCACCCACAGAGCAACTCACAACCTTCTGTAATTCTAGTTCTAGGGAATCCAGCAGCCTTCTCAGATACCTCCACAGGAACCAGGGTTATTTGCTATTTGCTGATGGTAGGAGAATATATGGTGAGCGGTTACATAAAAAAAGAGGAGCAGTGTTATGAGAATGGAGACATGATGTAAAGAAGACTCAGGATATTAGAAGCATTGAGAAAGCATAGGGAAATTTGTTATCTGAGGGTAGTCAGCTTTCCATGAGAGCGAGACTAACTGAATGTTCAGAGAAGAAAGGTGTGCTATCACTATTGAATTAGAGTCCCAGGAGTTTAGGAACTGGATTAACAGACTAGGGTTGTATGAATGGATAACTGGAAGATAAAGTCTAGGTAGGGCAGGGTTAGAAGAAATAACATGTGATTTACACTCCAAGTCTCCTTTAGTATTCCACACAACAAAGGAAGACAATTGATGAAGTAACACTGGACGAGCTTCACAGTGCTCAGGTTGTAAGTGTGGAGGGTAGGGAGAGCTGCAGAATCATTCATAGAGAGGAAGTAAGTATCCTCAGGCACATAGCTGCCATTTGGGGTGAGGATTCCCAAGAAATGGCTAAGCATGCAATGCATGGACAAGCTGGACTCCTGTCAACAGCGGTGTGCAGAGCCTCTTCTAAATATGCCAGTGCTATCCTCAGTGGGTAGTGAGGTCTTATTTTGGGTCACAGACTCTCTCTTAACTGTTTCTGTTGGCAGCTTTCAGGCTAGTGATGGTCCCATAAGCGGGAATTATTACTAGTCTATTTTACGGTCTGTCAGCTCAATGGCTGACTTCATGATTTCCAAAACACTTTACTGTGTCTTCTGTGTTAAGACCCTAAATTGAATTTGCCAGATTCCATCCAAGAGTAATAAGAAAAACATCTTTTTTATTAGTAGACTATTTTAGTCTGACAACTTGCAACCTCCCTGGGTTTCTACCTGCTGTTTTTTGTCACACACATTCTGTAACTGGGATTTTGCTCTTGCACTGTGAATTGCTTCCATGTATGCCCTCTCTGAATTCGGCTCTGTGTTTGGTTATTTTGTTAAGTTTTTTGACTTGGTTTTTAATTAGACAAAACTAACTATGGTCTGGCAACCTCCCTATCAGCTACTCTTGGGTTTGATCCATTAACGCTCTCTCTCCTCCAGTGACAGGAGAGTAAAGCCTGCATATTCTGTTCTGTGGAAATCAGTTGATCCCAGCCCATCTGTAATGCAAAACACATTTTACTCAAAGAACTCTTCCTTGAATATAATAGAACACCACTGTTTTGTGCAATGATACACATTTGTTTTCAGGGCTACTGTCTAACAAATGCAGCAACACAGACCATTCATCTTCAACAACAAAGCAAGAGCAACAAAGCCTAGGAGGTCATTTTGTGTAGTTACTTTATATTTCTGACAGTGGCGAATGAATACAGGAATTGTGTTTGCTGAGTTGACCACGAAGTTATAGCTTCTCTCTTACTTCTTAGTGTTACTATATTTATCTGCATTTGCTGCCATCTTTTTATGTATAGAATTTGCTTGTTCTTTAAGCATTTGTTACATTTATAAAAAGAAGTAAAATATTACTCAAGTTGTTGGTCCTGAAAACATCTTACTACACTTGATCTTAGCCAAAAGGTCGAGAAGCGATGGTCCTGAAAACATCTTAAGTAGTTTAAACAGCCCACCTGCATTGGTGGCCTGTACTATCTAAGGATTTAATATAAAAGATATATTAATAACTTACTTTAGTTATGTATATTACTTTTTAAATAAATTTTGATATCTAATATCTAAAATCTGTTTATTCTTTAGGTATTTTATTATTATCCATAACTTTCTAGAATCTTCAAATCTATTTCTTTTACTTTTTCTTTTGGAAAGTCTGGTTATATAGCCTCAAACTTATTATGTAATCTGGGTTGGCCTTAGCCTCCTTTGTGCTGGATTAGAGGTATAAGCCACTACACACAACCATTCAGGTTGATTTAGATGGTTTAATAAAGACACTAATCTCCAGTTTTTCTTAGTTTCCAATTTTTCCTTACTCAAATGTCTAAAATTCATATTGATTACCAGAAACAAAGATCAAAGAAAATAAAATAAAATGAGTCTAACTGTGTGGGTATTCTAGATAATGGGGGAAATTATGTCAAAGGCTCTCTTCTCCAGAATGCTTGCCTCTTTCAGTCCCAGCACCTTATTCACCAATGAGAATTGGAGCATGTATTGGTGTGGAGAAAGGGCAGATGAACAATGCTATTTCTGAACCAGAAACCATTTGTTCATTTATTCAACAGATGTGCCTAGAACAAGTACTATGAAAACATTCATTCTTCAAACCTCCACCACCAGCTAAGAAATAGACACTCTCCAGGTGTTGGAGGTACAGTGATACATAGCCACAGGACACTGTTTTCTGGTAAGAATCTTGAAGTCTAGAGAAGACACAGAAAAATTAAGTGATCACAGAACAGTTAAACGTTGTGAAGGTATATTAGACTTTTCTGTTAGAGTACTTAATTGACTCTTCACTCTAACTTACATAGAAGAGGGATTAGTAAGAAGATTTTTACTTAAAAATATTTTCTTGGTTAATTAAGAAAGAGTCTCACACACAGCCCATGCTGGCCTGGAACTTACTATAAACCCCAGGCTGAAATTATAGCAATCCTTCCACTCATACTCCCTAGTGCTGGGATCACAGGCAGATACCACTATATCTGATGACTGAAGAATATGTGAGCAGAGCTATCAGAGATTAATATGGATTAGTCAAGAAAAGGACAAAAGGGTTATAATAATTCTGTTGTGAAAGAAAGTAGAAAATGAAAATTTTGACTCATTGCCTATACTTTGTAATTATAAAAACAGATTGACATTCATTCACTCATTCGATAAATCCTTTTTTGAGAGGCTGCTTTGTACTGTACTAGTCATGGTCTTAGCCTATTGAAAAGTATTAAATTTAATAGAAGAATGAAAAACATGGGTTTCTAACATTATAGACAAATGTGGAAATATAACTATGATAAGTCAACCTTGTGATGGTTTATAGAAAGTCACTGTGTACTCTGGATATATTTAGTAGAGGTTCCAGGTCTATTCAAAGATGGCAGAGGAAGTGATGGCTTCGTGGATATTGAAACAGGAAAAATATAAAGGAGACTGAGGAATGGAAACAAGAGATCAGTGTGTGACAATGGGAAGAAGAAAGAAAGAACAAACACCAGGATACCATTGTAGGGAGGAGAAACCCACCATAAGGCTTTACAGAACCAAGAGACTCTGCCTCTTTATGTTCAAAGAGCAACAATCTGTTACAGATACATGTTTCTTTTTTATTTTATAATTAATTAAATTTTACATATCAGCCACGGATTCCCATGTCCTCCCTCCTCCCACCCCCCAGCCTTCCCCTCCAAACCACCCCCCTTTCCCACCTCCTCCAAGGCAAGGTCTCCCCTGAGGATTCAGCCCAGCCTGGTAGATTCAGTTGAGGCAGGTCCACTCCCCTCCTCCCTACACCAAGGCTGAACAAAATGTCTCAGCATAGGCCCTAGGTTCCAGAAAGCCAGCTCATGCACTAAGGACAGGTCCTCGTCCCACTGCCAGGGGGCCTCCTAAATAGTTCAAGCTAATCAACTGTCTCACTTATCCAGAGGGCCTGGTCCAGTTCCATGGGGGCTCCTCAACTATTGGTTCACAGTTCATGTGTTTCCACTAGTTTGGCTATTTGTCCCTGTGCTTTTTCCAATCATGGTCTCAATATCTCTTGCTCATAGAATCCCTCCTCTCTCTTGCCAATTGGACTCCTGGAGCTCCACCTAGGGTTTGGCCGTGGATCTCTGCATCTGCTTCCACCAGTCACTGGATGAGAGTTCTATCATGACAGTTAGGGTGTTCGGCCATCTGATCATCAGAGTAGGTCAGCTCAGGCACTCTCTCGACCATTGCCAGTAGTCTACAGTGGCAGTATCTTTGTGGATTTCTGGAGACCTCTCTAGCACTCTGCTTCTTCCTATTCCCATGGGGTCTTCTTTAATCATGGTGTCTCTTTCCTTGTTCTCCCACTCTGTTCCTGATCCAGCTGGGACCTCCCGCTCCCCTAAGCTCGCTTTCCCCCAACCCTTGACCTCCATTACCCCCCTTCATGTAGATCTCATTCATTTCTCTGTTTCTGGGCAATCCCTGTGTCTTCCTTAGGGTCCTCTTTACTAGGTAGCCTCCCTGGAGTTGTGAGTTGCAGTCTGGTTATCTTCTGCTTTACATCTAGTATCCACTTATGAGTGAGTACATACCATGTTTGTCTTTCTGAGTCTGGGTTACCTCACTCAGGATGAAAATTTCTAGTTACATCCATTTGCCTGCAAACCTCATGATGTCATTGTTTTTTCTCTGCTGAGTAGTACTCCATTGTGTATATGTACCACATTTTATTTATCCATTCTCCAGTTGAAGGGCATCTAGGTTGTTTCCAGGTTCTGGCTATTACAAATAATGCTACTATGAACATAGTTGAGCATGTGTCCCTGTGGTATGACTGAGCATTCCTTGAACTGTTTAGGAGGCCCCCAGGTAGTGGGACCAGGTGCAGCATGAATCTTAAAGAGTCTTTATTAATAAAACAAACCCAGAGCCAAGTATTGGGGTGAATACTGGAAGATCAGAGAGACAGAACAAGCCACAGCTAACTTCACCTGGCCAACTTCTCAGCTGATCTTGTTTCCTCATAATGGAAGCCTCTGAGTCCTCATCCAGAATGAATCTCAGCTGAACTGCTGCTCCAAAGCCTGAAACCTTAACCAGCTAAAAGCTTCTAGTTTCTGGTCTTCACACCTTATATATCTTTTGTTTTTGCCATCACTTCCTGGGACTAAAGGCTCACTTCTTGGGATTAAAGGTGTGAGTCACCATGCCTGGCTGTTTCCAATGTGGCCTTGAACTCACAGAGATCCAGAGGATTTCTACCTCTAGAATGTTAGGATTAAAGGTGTGAGCGCCACTATTTTCTAGCCTTTGTATCTAGTGGCTGTTCTGTCTCTGACCCCAGATAAGTTTATTAGGGTGCACAATATTTTGGGGAACACAATACCACCACAACCAGGACCTGTCCTTGGTGCATGAGCTGGCTTTTTGGAACCTAGGGCCTATGCTGAGACACTTTGCTCAGCCTTGGTGCAGGGAGGAGGGGACTGGACCTGCCTCAGCTGAATCTACCAGGCTGGGCTGAATCTCCAGGGGAGACCTTGCCTTGGAGGAGGTGGGAATCGTGGGTGGATTGGGGGGGGAAGGCTGGGGGATGGGAGGAGGGAGGACAGGGGAATCCATGGCTGATATGTAAAAATCATAAAATAAAAATATTTATAAAAAGATAAATAAAAGTATTAAATGAAAAAAAGAAATTCTTGTGATTTTTTAAAAAAGGCATATAAACTACGGTTTTAAAATACAACATCAACATCAGCTTTCATTATTCCTATATATATACAATTTCACTAGCTCTCTGCCTTATACCTTCAGGCAGGAAGAAAGAGACACAATATTGGCCAAAGAACGTCCCTAGACTTGGCCGGGAGTGGTGTGTTCCTGGCACTCTCAGATACTTGACACCTTCAGAGTAGAGGGAGGGAAGGTTGCTTTGACCACTTTTCAGCGAGGCACACGAGGCACACGAGGCACACGAGGCACACGTGGAGCACACTCCTGATGGAGGCAGGCTGTCAGCACCACTGTCACTGCTGCCTGCTCACCCTATCCCACTCCTATGTGCACCATGTGATTCTCTCATTGAAGATCAAAAGTCTAAAATTTCGTCAAGGTTTCTTCTGTGCCTCAAACTTATTTGCACCGTGGTCTATAAAAAGAGTTTCTTTCAAAACAAATATACACAGATGGGTGTGGAATCACACTCGTATTCAGTTTAGCTGGTGAAGACCACATAGCACATTAGAAAGATATCAGGAATAATAGCTTTAAAAATTAGGTTCAAATAAAACAAGGTGTTTCCCTAAGCTCAACCAGGTTCACAGTGGTATCTCCTTCAAATAACTATCCTATAAGAACATAATATTGTATATAGCAATATCTTTATTGAGTTTCAGTAGGTATGCAATTAATCAAAAAAAAAAATCAGAGCTGAAATCCAGTAGGTTGATCTCACTAATCAAGCTGGGACATATTTTGCTAAAATTATTCATCTGGAGTATGGCAAGTATGAGCTCAGATTCAATCAGATAGATAGAGTCCAAATCTTTAATGCCAAACTTTTTGGAAAGTGATAAACAGATGGGAGCAATCAAATAAGACTAGATACAAGTTGGATCTATTCAGATGATGAGCTCAAATGTACAGTGAAAAGGCTTTTGCATGTGGAATTAGCATATATGATATAGGTTTGAGGTTTGCTTTATTGGTTAGATGCTTAATTACTTAAGCATTCAATTCTCCAACCCTCAATGAATCCCAATATTCCTGACAGCAACCTGGAAACAACTTAGATATCCCTCAACAGATGAATGGATAAAGAAAATGTGGTGCATTTACATAATGGTGTATTATTCAGCTGTTAAAAACAAGGACACCAGGAAATTTGAAGGCAAATGGATAGAACTAGAAAAAAATTATCCTGAGTGAGGTAACCCAGACCAAGAAAGACAAACATGGTATGTACTCACTCCTAAGTGGATGTTAGCTGTAAAATAAAGGATAACTATGCTACAATCCACAGACCCAGAGAGACTAAGTAACAAGGAGGTTTCATAGGACACCCTGACCTCCCTGGGAAGGGGAAATAAAAGAGACTTTGTGAGTGGCCTGAGGACAGGTGGGGATGAGAACATGAGCGATCAAGTTGAGGAGAGGGGAATGGATGAAGGGAGAGAGTACTGAAAGAGACTACTTACTGGAAATGGGGTGGGGCGTGGGGAGTGGGAGGGGGCAGGCACTTCAGAGTCCGGTAAAAACCTCCTCGCTCAAGGCAATCTCCCAGGAATCTACATGAATGACTGCAGCTAAGACTCCTAGCAATAGCAGATACATGGCGGGAACTGGCTGTCTCCTATGACCCAATTGGTGTCTAGTCCAATTTTAATGAGAGAGGCTCCATCCAATAACTGATGGAAACAGACGCAGAGACCCACAACCAAACATTAGGTGGAGTTTGGGGGAATCCTGCACAAGAGGGGGAGAAAGGATTGTAGAAGCCAGAAGGGTGAATAACTCCACAAGAAAACTCACAGAATTAACTAAGCTGGGCTCATAGGGGCTCACAGAGACTGAACCGACAACCAGGGAGCCTGCATAGGACTAGCCTAAGGACTCTGCGTATATGTTACAGTTATGTAGCTTGGTCCTTTTATGGGTCTCCTAACAGTGGAAACAGGGGCTGTATCTGACACTTTTACAGGGTTTGGGGATCCTACTCCTTGGGAGATACTTACTCTTACTGCAACTTGGTATGCCATGTTTTGTTGATACTCATGGAAGACTTGATCTTTTCTGAACAGAAATGGAGGAGTGGATTGTAGGAATGAACAGAGGAAGGATGGGGGGAGGGACTGGGAGGAGAAGAGGGAGGGGAAACTGTGGCCAGGGTGTAAAATATATAAATAAATAAATAAATAAATAAATTCATTTTTTAAAATGGCAAATTAATACCTAAATCAGAGTTTTGATGGTTTGAAGTTTTGCTTTTTGTTTTAAAACATATATCCCAGGCTGGTCTGGAGCTCACTCTAGAGTGGAGAATGAACTTCAACTTATGGTTATTCTTTCTACCTCCCAAATGCTAGGATTACAAGCATGTAATGCCAAGCCCAGTTTATGTAGTGTTGAGGTGTTGATCCCAGAGCTTCATTCATGATAGGTCAACCTTCAGCTAGCTAGGCTACATCACAACTTGAAGCTTTGAAGGGCATTGAGGATTAATTGTTTTAGCACAGTGAAGTGCCTATCAAGGACTTGCTATGTATAGGGCAAGTTTCCAATAATCATTGGTGCCAAAGAGAATTACTTCAACTGAAATACTAGGAAGTAAGTTTTTTTTTTTTTTTTTTTTTTGTTTTTTTTGTTTTGTTTTGTTTTTTTTTTTTTGTTTTTTTTTTTTTACCAGATAAAAATAATGTGTGAGCCGGGCGGTGGTGGTGCACGCCTTTAATCCCAGCACTCGGGAGGCAGAGCCAGGTGGATCTCTGTGATTTTGAGGCCAGCCTGGGCTACCAAGTGAGTTCCAGGAAAAGGTGCAAAGCTACACAGAGAAACCCTGTCTCGAAAAACAAAAACAACAACAAAAAAATGTGTGATAAGGTGTAAAACCTGAGGATCATTGGCTCAGTTGAAGTGTGCAGAGGGTAGTCAGCCTGTAATAAGCACTGTACTGAATTACTGATATGGAATCTATAGACTGCCCTCCACATCTTAGAAAAAGTTGGTATGTGACCAGGCCACTCAGGGGCCAAGAAAATCTGCCAGACTCTTGCACTGTTTTGTCTCAGTAACCACAAGGATAGCACCTTCAGAAAGGTGAAAGCACAAGCTGCTACTCCACAGCCACACCATCTGCACTCCACTCTCATGAACAGTACCTTGGTACAGCTGTACTGGCCATACAATGCTAAGTTAAGTGCATGAGAAAACCACAATAGGCAAGGGACAACAGCTCAGAGATGAGAATTACTGAGAACAGTAGAGATTTTTACTACATTTTACAATTTAAGAATAGGGATCTACGAAGATAGAGAATTCCAAAGTATTAGAACTTAGAGTCTGGAGGAAAGAAGTAAAAGTATCACATCACAGAACATACTTTTTGTAAAGCATTTACCATGTGGCTTTAGTGTTCCAAGTGTCTCCAATTACTCCATTTATCACTTTCCTTCTTAATGATTTTCACTAAAAGCTCCAAGACAAGAAACACCCACTTCTTCTCCAGCTCATCTTCATACCAACAGAAGCAACTATTCATTAAAGATAATTAGCTGAAAATCACATGCAGGCTATACAAAAAAACTGCTAGAGTGAAAAGAGGCATGAAATTTTTCCAAGCCAATGGTTCTTTGTGTGTGGAGGAGATTTGGGATAGAGAAGTAGAGAGGTGGAAGCTGTGAATAGAGAGAACATTTTTACTGTGGCCTATTAGCATCTGGTTGGTTCTCCAGGACTAACTTTGCCCTGTGCTGATAGGAGGTGGCTTCTTCTGAAGAAGGTGTTAAGCAATGTGATAAATAAAGTCACCGGAAGTTCAAAAATTTATTCCAAGTATTTGTTTATTTGTTTGTTTTTGAGACATTGTCTCATGTAGCCAAGGCTGGACTCAAACTTTCCAAGTACCCAAGGTTAACCTTGAACTTCTGATCCTCCTGCTTCTTCACAGAGAACACTGAAATTACAGGTTTATGACATCATGCATAGTTTTATATCATGCTGGAAACTGAACTTAGAACCAGATGCATGCTAGACAAGTACTCTCCCAATTGATCTCATACAAATCTGTTCTCAGCAATTTTAAACCATAAGATTCCATGCTGTTTTAGTTATTATTTCAGTGAAATCAGTTCCATTTGGCGGTGAGGACAGGGATGCAATAGTGAGCATGGAACCTCAAATATCATAAATGCTGTGGTTTGGGTGCTACAGGGACAGGAATGATACCACAGAGTGCCATTTGCTCACAGAGCACTGGATGGTAATATACTCATACATCTACAATAGTAGGTTTTAGTTTATTTAGGCTTCATTGCTTGTTCTTCATCTTAGCATTCATTGATGTCCTTAATATACTGTCACATTTCTTTGAGAGTAGACTGCTTGAGGGTTCTGGGTGAACTGCCAGCTAAGTATCAAAAGCATGAATAAATGTGCTCCTTGTGTTCTTAGTTGGAAAGGTGAGAAAGGCATACCTACACACAAATATTCTATCTAACACAACACTGAATTTACTACACTATTCCCCACACCCTTAACTAAGCTGAGGGCATGATATCACTGCAGTGGAAGTGGAAAGCTTATTTCTTCAGTGTCTGCCTTTCAAATCAGGAGACATGAAGCTTTCAAGTGGATGAGGTAAGAGGTAACCATGAGTTTTGAGTCAAAGAGCATAACCTAAAATATATGTAAGAAATATTATTGCACAGAAGCATAAATTCCTAAAAGTCTGTCAAAAAGCATGATTTTAATAAAAGAGAAAAGTCATTAGAGGAGGTTATATGGGATTACAGCCCAAGCTGACAACTCAAATTTCAAATTTTGCTCTCTCCCTTCCCCTCCTCTTCCCTCTTTCTCCTCTGGCTATTCTGCCTCCTCTGTCTCCCCATCCTCCTCCTCCTCTTCATCTATTTCCTTTTTCTTCCCCTTCTTAGTGTTCTTCATTTTCTTCCTTCTTTGTCTATTGACAATAGTCTCTTTCTGAAAAGAAGAGAAGCTGGTGTAGGTGATTTGAAATTACAGCCCAGCAAAGAGTTTACACTTGCATAGCAGTAGAGCTGCTAAAAGCATTCTGCATTTAGACTCTATTTCATTCTACCAACCTGATTTTTAAAAAAAAATTGGTCTGTATGCCTTACAGACTTTCTGAAGTATGGAAAATGCGTGTCAATTCACAGGAAATTGCAAACGCCGTACAGTGTTGATACAGTCCATTTTTAACAAATGCTGTTGAGGTTGGCTGAAGCAGCTGTGTGAAGCTCACGGATTTAATCCCATGTGAATAAAAGGCCCTCAGAAAAGATCATGGAAAATGTTTCGCTGGTTCAGGAGGGTGCTGGGTAGAGCAGAGATTTTATGCTCAGATTCTTAAATCTTGCTAGTGGTTGGTGTTCCTGTTTCAGGATGAAGTCAGGATAGAATTTTCTGTCTCATTGGAAAATAAAATAGTAATGTTCTTGGATGGTAGACAAGGCTCTCCCTCATGAGGTTTGAAATGATGTTGTCATTATTAATTGTTACCTGCTCCTTTTACAATCAAGGGTATACAATATTATTAAGAAACATCCAAGTTCTATAAGATACATATTATAAGCTAAGCATATCTCCCATTCACAAATTGAGTAAAGCAGCTAGTAGCTGTTTTTCCAATGGCCAGTCTCAATTCTTGTTGCCATACTATGAGTGTAGCGTCTCCAAGAGGAACTAAAATTTGGAGGGTTGTATATGAGTTCAATTCAAATATTGTCCAACCATATGTAACTTATTTTTTTATTCAAGTATAGAAGCCATCAGCATGAGCCTACTGGTGGTTAAATGGAATGAAGTAAGGGATATCATAACAATTGTGACTCTTAAGTATTGGCATGTCATGGCCTCTAATTAGAAGTCAGTCATAGCTGCTTGCAAGGCACACAAAAGAGACAGTTGAAGCAGTCATTATTGAGCTCACTACATGCTAGACAATGCTTCAGGTGTTTGAGATACAGTATGAAAACCACAATAAGAAAAGTTAACATTTATTTAAGAGTGTTAGACTGATCACATTACATCATTGACTTCAGAGATCTGTGCAATATTAGAGACACACATAATGAAAATATAAGCAGACATCGTGTGGTTGGATAGAAAAGATGAACTATAACCAGCTTAATGGCAAGAGATGACCTCCAAACAAACCAACCAACAAAATCTTACTGGTGAGAAGAGATAACATATGTAATCCCAGAAAATAATTGTCGTGTGTGTGTGTGTGTGTGTGTGTGTGTGTGTGTGTGTGTGTGTGTGTTAGAACTGGGTGAAGTAAAGACATAGAAGGCTCAGGGCTGGCAACCTATGGTCTGACTTCATGAGGAAATATTGTGATCTCTAAGTCCAATCAACACAACTGTGAGGAGAGAAGCTTCACTGGCTATGGACATGGTAACATATGCTTTGGAAGATTCCAGGAAAGACTGACTGTCTGTCCCTGGAACAAATCCCACAAAATCACTCAGCCTTGATGAACAAGCTAATAAACAAGTGTTTACAACAGATAACACTCTCAGTCCACAATTCTTTGTTTATGCCTTCAGCCCATGTATGACCCCTACCCCTGCCTTCAAATCTTGATGGTTAGCTTGACTCAATTTGGCCAAACAGCTCTTGCTAGAAATATAGGCTTGAAGTGTTTTGGTCAAGTTTGCCTTGTCAGTAGTTCTACCAGCCAAGAGAAGAGTGTACCCCACATAGCTCCTCACTCTGTAGTGAACCATATATGAAAGAATCTGGAAACTTGCTCGAAGTACAGCTATCAAAATTAACACAGAGACCTGTCTACAGATTCAGATTAATTGGGAACAGCATTCTGTAGTGTCAGCATGAGTCATTAGGATAGTGGATACAAGGAGAACTAGCTTTGGATCCAAGCTGCCTTGGATAGAACCTGCCCTTCTACCACTTTCTAGCCAATAACACTAGTTACATTTTTATTTGCATATAGCAAAGTATTTCCTTTGTAAAGTAGTGAGGCTTAAGCATCTCCAGTTTCTGGAAAACAGTGAATTGCTTGAAAAATTAGGCTTTGCTACATGTTCACAACTTTTCTTCACCTACACTGAGTGAAAATTCCAGAAATTTTCACCCAACCTTCATCTTTAGTCAACTTTCTGTAGGTTTTTTTTTTTTTTTTTTTTTTTGTGAACCCTATGACTTTTATTACCTCTGGATGGTAGTACGCTAAAGAAGAGCTAGGATTCCTACTTGTCCACTTTGGTGTGTTTGTAAAGACCTAAACACAAACCAAAACAACAACCAGATATTCATCATCTCCTCAATAATTTAACTTTATTCAATAAATAATGTGAAAATTAAAGACAGACACTTTAAAAGACAATGGTCTGGAAGAGTGATCAACAACTGCTGCTTTAGAAATTCTTCAAAGGGGAATACAGAGGTTTCTCCAACAGAAAAATGCCTTCCTGGCAAATAAGCTGTTAAATTGCATAGGGACATTTAACTCACAAACTGTTAGAAAGAAATAGTGTTATCTCACTTGGCCCTCCAGAAGAAAATATTTTATCTTGGATCAGGTGTCTTGATGCTCACAGCTTTTATCAATGTTGATTCATAGGCAGTCCCAAGTCAATGCTGTCATAGTACAAGCAGGTAGGTTGCAGAAACACAGGAGTTTTATGATAAGGATGCTATCTTCATAAAGTAATATTTCTGAAACATTCACTGGTTAATCCATGATCTACTAAGTCCATAAGCTAATGAGTCTGAAATATATACCACATATACAATAGTGCTTCCTCCATGAGAAAAATAGATATATGCTGTTATTATTTCCCTGAATGTCATGGTGATCAAGAAGAAAATAGCATGTTTACACACACACACACACACACACACACACACACACACACACACGAACACACACCTGTTTTCCTTTTCCTTTCACCACAATAATCAAAATGAATTATGACACTTTTCAAATTCTTTCATAGCTTGAAATGTGGTAAAGTTGCAACAATCCCTCCAATTCCAAATATATTTAAACCGCAAATAGGACTCCTTGTTTATTAATTCAGTTACAGAGTAGTAATCCTTACTTTGATGAAAAAAATGCAGTAGTGGAACAGTTGGTTGTAGTGTGAATACATGTCATCTTTGGTGTCACACTCTCACCAGTGAATATTCCTTCTGAGGGCATCAGAGTGAAGGTATTTTAAGTGCAAACATGTGAGCACATGCACAATGCTCTCCAAGGCTGAAACTCTTCCTCTGTGGAAAGTGAGCTTGGCCACAAATCAGCTGCAATCGACCTTCTAGGAATCTGCTTTGCTTTCATTGACTCGTGTTATTTTAGTCTGTTCCGTCTGATCATCTTCATTGACTTCTCAACTCTTATTTGGGTGAAATTTGTTCACTTATTCATGTTTTCTGTTTTTAAATAATATTTTTGTTTATTATTTTAAACTTTCACATTTATAGAAGGTATTTTGGTCATATCCATCCACCACTACCTCTGTCCAACTTTCCCTAGTGGCTGCAACCCCTCTTCTCTCTCAACTTCATGTTCTTCATTTTGGTTGTAGTTATTAATCACCACTCCTTTTCCCTCCCCCCCTCAGCTCAATTAGTGTGTTTCATATGGGCCTGGATAAGGGATAATCCACTGGAGTATCAGCAGCCTACCAGTGGTCATTTCTCCAAGGGAGAATACCTTTTTTTTTTTTTTTTTTTGGTTTTTTGAGACCGGGTTTCTCTGTGTAGCTTTGTGCCTTTCCTGGAACTCACTCTGTAACCCATGCTGGCCTTGAACTCACAGAGGTCCCCCTGCCTCTGCCTCCAGCATGCTGGGATTAAAGGTGTGTGCCACCATTGCCTGGTCTGGAGAACATGAATACCTCTTACTCAACAACTGTTAACTGACAATAGCTCTCGGCAATGAGTAAGGCCTCAGAGATCACTCCCCCATCCATGCTGAAATTTTGAACAGATTGATATTAAAGAGATGTAGACTTTCATTTGTTGGGTGTAGTTAATGTAATATTTCTAAAGAATGTCATATTTTCAGCCAGGCAGTGGTGGTGCATGCCTTTAATCCCAGCACTTGGGAGGTAGAGGCAGGAAGATCTCTGAGTTCGAGGCCAGCCTGGTCACGAAATGAGTTCCAGGATAGTCAGGGCTACACAGAGAAACCTTGTCTCAAGAAAACAAACAAATAAAAAATAAAAAAGGCATATTTTTTAATTTTTTCTGCATTACAGAAAAAGTAAATTAAAGGGAGATATGAAATGTCTACATCTCTTTAATATCAATCTGTTCAAAATTTTATTTTCATCTGCTTGAAATTCATAAATACTGTGAAATTCTTTCTTTGCTCCATTAGTTACTTAATGTGCATTATTTGATTGCCCAATGCTAGATGATATTTAGGGGTTTTTGTTATTGTTTCTGATATTGGTTTCTAATTTAATTTCATTACAGTCACAAAACACAGTCTTGTGGTTACATGACAATCATTTTTTTTAATATATTGACACTTTTTATGGCCAAGTATATGGTTTATCTTGCTAAGAATTTATACTTTAAAGTATAGGTGTTCATAGGTGACCATAGTATTTGAATTTTGGTTTTTAAGCAAATATTATTTCCCTATATAGCATTAATTGACCCATTCAGATGAAATGGAAAAATATAGAGTATCTCTGGGGGAAAATGAATCCTACAACTTTAGTGGAAGACAATTCTTATTTTAAAGAGAGAATCCCTAGCTTATGTTTTGGTCTGCTGATAATGGGTAGATGGAGATAATAATCCATCCTCAGTTGTAGTGAGGGTTAGAGATGTATTAAAGAGATCTTCTTCATATGTAGTGAAAGTCAGGAATAGGTTAGACAAAGCTTGATAGAAAGGCATTGGAAACTGCAATGAATGTTTAAAAGTAGTTTTATTAGATATGCTACACAATTTCTTTTGTTACTATAATGAATTAACACAAATGTATCTAGCTTGCCTATGCATTTTAATAGAAACATGAGGAAAATTATTTAATGTGTGTAGTTTCTTCATATAATTTATGTATTGAGATTCACATTCTTTCTATGCACTAAGATAATTAGAATCATTCATAACAACTGGACAATGCCTATTAAAAGAGAACGGTTATCAGTTGTCTACCAGAGAAATATCCACTTGCTGGGGGATGCTTGGATTGGGAAATTTGTTCTTACTGTTAAGTGCTATTCTAACTATATGCAAATAGAAATCTGTACCTATTACCCAGTGCCTCATGTGGTTCTCATGTTCCAGGAATGACAGTCTGACTGCCGGTTTCCATCTGGCCTCTCAATTAGAGCTCAACAGGACAAGTGCTTTTCTGCTTTTGTATGATAAGGCAATCAGTTGTATATTTCCATTCATCAAAACTTTATTTGATTATGAAATACTTTGATTCTTATGGCCACTTTAATATGCACTGGGCTATTTTATGTTTACTATTTTTATCTCTCATGCCAGTCTCATATCCCCTAACACAAGGCTAGAGACAATTTTCTGAATGATCAAGCGCTAGCACAAGGAATAAATACATTTGTTTTCATTGTGGGCTAAAACCAGATGGCTGAATAAACAGTGTTGAAAGGACATTGCCTTACATAATAATATAAATTGATTTTCTATACTTTAACAAGAAGCATAACTACTTGTTAAAAATGCTAATTTGTTACAAATTACTTTTGTTTTGTAAGCTTCTTCAGACAGTACATAAAAGCATCATGCAAGTTTTAAAAGTAGTTGGCAAACTCAAACCAATAAAAACGGAATGTCTATTTAATCTCCTACTATGCTCTTCACTGGACCACAAAGATTTTGCCACAGGTAAAGACAGAGAAGGAGAAAGGGAGATAAGTCACTGATGATGAGTTAGTATATTTTAAACAATCATAGATCAGTCATCATAGCACATACCTATAACCCTAGCACTCAGAAGGTAAAGGCAGGGGGATCCAAAGTTCAAGGCCATCTTCATCTGCATAAAAAATTCAAGAATAATCTGGGTTGCATTGAACCTAGTCTCAAAAAATAAAAATTTAAAATAAAAAAAAACAGTACAACAAGAAAAAATTATCAAACCAACTACAGAAACAAGATATCATGTTCTTAAAATATCTTTTCATACTTTAAGAAAAAACGACAGTGGACTTTGAGACTGATAAACTTATATAAGAATCTGATGCCTTGGTCTAACAGGTAAGGTGAGATGAGCATAGTTAATATACTTGGTAAAGTGGACATAAATTGTCACTGTTCTTGGTCACCCACCAGGACTACATTGCTGTGGGATGTCTTTCTGTATGCTGTGAATATATGTGTTGCTCTCTTTGGCTAATAAATAAAGCATCTTTGGCCTATGGCAAGGCAGCTTAGAGGCAGGTGAGAAATCCAAGCAAAGATACAGAGAGAAGAAGAGCAGAGTTGGGGAAGACACAAGCCCACCTTCTAAGCCATCCAAGGAGTAACATGTAATGGGATACAGGTAAAGTCATAGAACATGGGGCAATACATAGATTAATAATGGGTTGGGTTAAGTTATAAGAGCTAGCTAGCAAGAAACTTGAGCCATAGGCCATACAGTTTGCAATTAATATTAAGCCTCTGAGTGATTATTTTATAAGTGGCTGCAGTACCATGGTGGGAAAGATTCGTCCAGACCACAGGGTCAGGTGGGATCAGAGAAACTACCAGCTACAGTACATGGTAAAATCCCATTACTGAAGACACCACCATACACATGGGATGTAGCACACAGATGAACCAAGCCAGAGCTATGCTATAATCCTCTACTCTATTGACTAGTACTCACAGTGACATAAGGTTCTATAGAGGCTGCTGGAGTAGAAAAAAATCATCAGATTTGCCCAGCTATGGATCATGATTACTACAATAATAGCATGCTAGCTAAGATGCACCCACTGGTACAACAATGGTACAGTTGTTTCGTGGGTAACCAACAACTTTCTAATTAAATTTGAGGCCTAATCGACAAGCAGCAGTATGTGCTTGTATTCTAAACCTGGAAGAAAGCCTATAGCTGAAGATGTCACAGTAGGGCCTAACAATATTGTTAAGCTGAGAATATACATAGCCAATCCATTTTCTAAATACTTACAATTATATTCTTAGACTATCAACGTTCTCCTCCTTGGCCATGAAACTATTTTTTTTCAGCAGCTGATGGTAAATATTCACTCAAGATGAATGACTAGTAACTGTTCAGCCCTAAAAAAGACATCCATACAACCCCTTTCAAAGACCAGGCAACATCAAAGAAAATGAGATTAAAAAAAATTGTTGAGAGCTGGCCAGTGCAGAGGAGTTCTGTGAAACACTGTCTTCTGGATATGACAGGGACAATTTAATCCTGAACATATAACTCTTACATATACTTACACAAGACAAAAAATGTGATATGAAAGACAAAGAAAGAATAAATGGAAAGAAAAATAAGCTCTTTAGAAGTAGGAAGGGACATGAGAGAGTAATAAAGGGGTGGGATATGAGTATGTACAAAACACATTTTGTACATGCATGAAACTGCAAAAAAATTAAATAAGACATAGGTAAGCCAATATAAACCCACAGAATTTTATTAAATTGATTGATTCTAGCCAACTGACTAGAAAAATAGAATGACTATGTACAAACATATACATTTTTTTCCCTCAGAGATCTAATACACTTACTTTCAGAGTGTAATTAGGTGTGTGTGTGTGTGTGTGTGTGTGTGTGTGTTTGTGCATATGTCTACTGAAACAATCAAAAGTTTTCCACTGTTCGTTCTTAATGATATAAAATGTATTTATGTATTTTAAATGAAATTAGATATATCCTTTTTGGATAATGAAGTCAATCTCTCATATGGCTTCTCAATAGAATATGATGAAACTCAGTCAAACACAGATATACATTCCATGATGTCAATAGCTACTATCATTACAGTGGATAGAATGTCTTGCTCTTAGACCTCTTATGCTCCCAAGTCCTGCTCAATGTAAATCATAGATAAAGATGGTTCTCCCTGATTTATATAGCAGCATCACTAAAAACAAGTCCGTATAGCATAGAATCAATATGAAGCCAAATGAAGTATGCACAAGAAATTGTACAGACAAACATCTTGGATCCATCTTCAGGAGCAAATAGAATAAAACAACATTGTATATATAAATACAATCACAAATACATGTAGAATGTAACCACAGTGAGTCCTCTTAACCCACCTCATGTGCCAGTGTGTTTGCACTCAAATACGGTAAATGGAGAGATTCTAACATTCCTAAGGCCAATTATGGGCTGTGACTATAAACTGTCAATTTACCAGGATACTAACTTGCTCTACTTCCCGGTTTTAAATGGAGATGTTATGTGTTTTCCAGTCAAGCCTAAAATAGGTCACACTGAAAGTTTAATGAGATTTCTTCTCATGAGGAATCTCTCTTTAAAGACTCCAAGGACACTCTTCAAACCAAGTTGCAAGGATTTTACTTTATGTCCAATGATACAGCACCATCTTCTCAATAAATCAATTATCCAGGTATTTTCTACATGAGGCCAACTATCTGAATGCCACTACCTTTTTTAAGCTTTATCTCACATGAGTAAAGTAGTTTCATGAGCCTGTGTGGGTCTAGACTTGTGAGTAGGCTCATGGTTTAAATAAACCTTTGAAGTTTCTTTCCCCAAGTGGAGCTTTAATAGTTGTCCAAGTCTATGCTGATCTTTGGATCTTCACTAACATTTACTGGAAAAAAATGTAAGAGGGCTAGATTTTGACTCTGCTTTTGGGAAAACAAAACCAATATCCTGGGAAAAATCAAGCCCAAGAAAGTCATGTTTAATCATGCATGATTACATTTAGGAAGTCTGGAATTTAAATAGTTTGAAAACTAATGTGTGCAATCAAATAATTTTGCAGATTAACAATATCCTCTGAATTACCTCCTAAAGTAATTGTAACATTTATAATCAAATAAATTTGCAGATTTCCCATGTTGCTGTCTGAAAACTCTTCCAAAGCCAAAGTTTGCCTACAACAGGAAGTCAGAGTGTCACAGTCTATGACTCTTCAAGTTTCTGGTTTTAGTGTAAGAAAAACCTTTAAAGATTTCATATTTTTGTTTTTTACTAATTAGTTTTTCTCTTAGTATCTTTGCATATTTATTAACTAAAAGCAGACATGTTATAGCCTAAAAAATTCTTAAATGCAGTAAAGAATTATGAAGGTGTAAATCTCCAGTTAAAAATCACTGACCATTGCTGTGGTCTTAGTATTTATTTAGCTTGATTATTTTTTCTGAACTTTGCACCTGAAAAGAAATAAAAGGACATTTCAGAAATAGTATAAGGTTGTTATCAGAGAACTGATAAAATATCAACTCATTGGTTCCTTAACCTAACAATGACTCATCCACTTAGGGACACAAGAATCCTTATAAAAGAGCAAATGCCAGCTACAGACATATGTGGGATAACCAGATGCCCTTAGGAAACAAAGTATCTGAGCATATATTATGTGCCAACTATTTAGTGGCAAACCTACAATCACAACAGTCATATGTGTCTTGAGAAATAGTTCAGATAGTAGTGTCCTAAATGTCTGTGGCTCTTTCCTCAAGACTACAATGTCTTGTTGGTTATTCTGACCCTTGGTACAGTTAACTGAGGGAGTCTATTGCTCTAGAGCTTGGGGAATAGACATTTTTTGCTTCCTTCATGGTTTAAATATTGAACCTACTCTTTACTTACTGTAACCTATTCCATCTACTGCATCTCTCTGTTATTTACTTTCCTGATCTATAAAATGACTGGTAGCACCTATTTCGCTTCAAGAAATAACTGAAATAGCATAATTCTTTAGTGCCTTAATGACTGTGATTTAATATAAATGTCAACTGATTATTCTGGCCATAGGATTAGAATCCACCTCTGGTGCATGAGAGGGCTTTTTGGAGCCCACTACCTATGATGGGACACCTCGTACAGCCTTGGGGTAGGGAGAAGGGCTTGGACTTGCCTCTACTGAATGTGCCTCCCCATGAGAGGCCTTGCCTTCTTGTGGGAGGGAGTGAGGGTGGGTTGGGAGGGGAGGCTGGGGGGAGCGGGAGGAGGGAAGAGGGGATCTTTGGTGTGTAAAATGAATGAAAATTTTTTCTTACTTAAAAAAACATACCTAAAAAAAAGAAAAGAAAAAAGAATAAAAGGGCCAAAAGGACTGCCTTTTCCTGATTATTCCCTCCATCCTATTCCATTTAACTCTGTTGTACCTGGCAGCCTCTAATGTATCACATCCTTCATTTCCTTCTCCAGTACTCTCTAACACACCACACCATTTCCTTACCCTGGTACTAACATACCACATTCATTTTTTCCACTAATAATTTGTCGTTTTCTCTCCCAGACACTGCATCACATAGAATGGGTATGAGAGCAAAGGACTCTTGTGTCTTTTAGTCTAGAGAGGGGCTTTGCATAATCTAGATACTTAAAAATGATTTGTATAATCAAATAATAAATGAGAATGAGTTTTCCTCTCATTTTTTTTCCCACTTTCCTTTTGCCTGACTTTTTTTTTTTTTTTTTTTTTGTCATCTGTCCTTCTTTCTATTGCAGGACACTTCATGGCGCAGGTTAATCACTCTTCCTAAAAAGATGCAGCCTGGTTGAGAGCCTAGGCAGCCTCTGGGTACTTCGGAACATAATCACTCCCCATCTCTCTGCTGCTACAAAATAGCTGCACAGTAGTATGCCTTTGAATGAGCATCCAAGAATCTCCAAAGAACACTGTTTTCTTTGTAGTGTTGCTGTCGGGGGGTGGGGTGTACCTCCACCCAACTCAATCTTACCAAGTGCTATGACTTCTCTCCTTTTCATCCTCTGCAATATAGTGTCAGCTCAAGATCCACTTTTCAGGCATTGCTGGCAGTGTCTGCCTTCCTGTCCATCTATCAGACACTGGGACCGTTCTGTGTGTATTAAGTCTAGTATGCTATGTAGTGCCCAGCTTAATTGCTGCTAATGAGTTAGAAAGAGGCTTTCCACAGCCACACAAATGCCTCCTAGTATATTAAAACAAGAAAAATGTTAGGAGAGGTGTAGCTAGAGTTTTCCTGCCTGGTCCACAGTCAGGATAAATCTCTCTCACCTGCCAGGCCCACAGCCGCTCAGACTCGACCAAGTAAACACAGAGACTTATATTGGTTACAAACTGTATGGCCGTGGCAGGTTTCTTGCTAACTGTTCTTACAGCTTAAATTAACCCATTTCTATAAATCTATACCTTGCCACGTGGCTCGTGGCTTACTGGCATCTTCACATGCTGTTTGTCATCATGGCTGAAGCAGTGTCTCTGACTCAGCCTTCCACTTCCCAGCTTTATTCTCCTCCTTGACCCGCCTATAAATCCTGCCTGGCCACTGGCCAATCAGTGATTTATTTATTGACCAATCAGCAACACACTTGACATACAGACCATCCCACAGCAGAGAGGGGATTAAATAGTGAAGTTTAAAAAGTTGTTCTCATATGTGCATGTATGCAAATGTACATAGCACACATATTTACTCTCTGAAATAGTGTCTATAATTTACACTTCCTTCCATTTTCTTTCTCTTATAAATAAATATAAGGAGACTCAACAAAGTTGACAAGGAAAATAAATGGGTCCAGAGAGAAAACATGAACAACAATTGTTTGTTTTCATTTGGGCAACAGGATGACAAAGCTCATATCACAGCATGTGTGGGGCAGATATGCTTGCTAACAGATGATATATTATATTATAATATACTGTGGGATAATGCCTTTGTACACTGGTTTAATAAAACACTGATTGGCCAGTAGCCAAGCAGGAAGTATAGGTGGAGCAAGCAGACTAAAGGAATGCTGGGAAGAAGAAGAGAGGAGTCAGGAGTCACCAGCCAGACACAGAGGAAGCAAGGTGATAAGGCAGAACTGAGAAAAGGTACCAAGGCATGTGTCTAAATATAGATAAGAATTATGGGTTAATTTAAGTGTAAGAGCTGGTCAGTAATAAGCCTGAGCTAATGGCCAAGAAGTTATAATTGATATAAGCCTCTGTGTGTTTACTTGGGGGACATGAGTGGGAGAGATTTGTCCCGACTGCCAGCCATCCAGGACACAGGAAATCTTACCACTACATTTTGGTGCCCAAGAAGAAAAGGGGATAGTATAGATATGATAGGATGAAAGGGTAGATTATTGAACCTACTTTTAAAGAGCAACAACTTGTTTAAAAATGTTTAACATTGCTATGGATTTTAGTTTATTGATACAAATTTAAAGATAATATTGTTATACTGTATGTATATTTCTATTCTTGTTTAAAGTATTTTGTTTGTGTAACTCATTTGAAATTGTAGTGTATAGTTGAGAAATACACATTAATAATTAGTCATCTATAATAATCAAACTTATAGTCATGTTAGGTTTCTATATATACATAGATATATTTAAATTAGGTAGGTGATCATCATACACTTCAAAGACCTACAGAATATGGCATTTAAAATGTTTTAAAAACTCATACTTTTCCGGATAGTGAGACATATCTGCTCCTGGCAGCACCCATTTACTTCAAAGAGAAAGAATGGCGTCAAAGAAACTCTATATGGAGTTTATTTTCTTCTTGGCACAAAATGGCCATTTGGGCAAGAAACTGCTCTTGTCTGGACTGTTTGACAGGATGTTATATAAACTAGACATGCAGGACCCATAGGAAGGTGACCACTGAACTTTGCAAGGCAAGATGGTCCTTCAGATTTCTGCTTCACAGAAGAAACTGCCAGACATTCTACAGGACATAAAGAGAAGCAACTGAGAGACTCTAGGCCTATAGGCTGAAGAAGGATGCCCCAACATTGCAGAGGAACTTTGGATGACTGTCCAGGCAGCTAGCTGTCTCTGTCATTCTAGATTTTGTAAGTTGCTTACAATGCATTTTCTGTTTACTTAGGTAATATTATATCCTTCTGGGGTCTTTGATGTAGTTGAAGACTAGATAGCTATAATTTTCCTTGGTTATAATAAAAGATAAATTAGATATGAAACTTTAGACTCACAAATATAAGATAGATGATGGAATATTTTCTTTAAATTTGCCAAATATAAATAGACTAGATATTGTAACTATAATTCTTGTTTTATAACTGTTCTATTTCACATAATTTTACTATGTTAAAGTTAAAACCTTCCTTTTTGTTAAGACAGAAAAGGGGAAATGCTGTGGGATAATGCTTTTGTACACTGGTTTAATAAAATGCTGATTGGCCAGTAGCCAGGCAGGAAGTATATGTGGGGTGAGCAGACTAAAGAAATGCTGGGAAGAAGAAGAACAGAGTCAGGAGTCACCAGCCAGACACAGAAGAAACAAGATTGTAGCTGGAGAGCTTCTCTCCAGGTCCTACCAAGCCCCAGCAGTCTGACAGCCCACTTATAAAATAAACACACAGACGCTTATATTATTTACAAACTGTATGGCCATGGCAGGCTTCTTGCTAACTGTTCTTATATCTTAAATTAATCCATTTCCATAAATCTATACCTTGCCACGTGCCTCGTGGCTTACCAGCATCTTCACATGCTGCTTGTCATGGCGCCGGCTAGCAGTGTCTCCCCCTGCCTTCCTCTTCTCTCAATTCTCCTCTCCATTAGTCCCACCTATACTTCCTGCCTGGCCACTGGCTAATCAGTGTTTTATTTATTGACAAACCAGAGCACATATAGACCATCCCACAGCACTTCCCCTTCTCTTTTCTTTTTTTTTTTTTTAAAGGAAGGTTTTAACTTTTACACATCTCCAAAGTCAGCTTGGTATATTTGGGAATTTGGGCGTAGCTTCTCTTACTACTTCCTGCTGGAGGGGGGTGCTGAATCTTATGGGGACACAAAGAAAATTTTAGGATTATGGAGTAGTCTGTGAGGGTGTATCGTCTGAGCCAGTTGCCTTGAAACGGTTCTGGATGTTGGATCATCTGGGCCTTGGTGTCATCGGAGACCTTTCAGGGGGTCTTGGCTGGTCAAACCTGATGTATCTTAATCTGGAACAAATCCATAGCCTCTGGCTTTCTGTGGAAACAAAAGCAGAGCCTTCTTTCCAAAGCAACATATCTTTACATCCAAATTTTGAAGTCAAGGTACCTTTAAAGTATACCTTTTGGCATAATTCAACAGCTTTTACAATCAAATGTTTTTCGTCAGTTTCGAATATCAAAGAGAACATAATCCAGATTCTCTGTGTGGTAGCCATCTTTACATGGCTTATTTTTTATATTACCTTGAACCTACTGCTTTAAACTGCAGCATTCTAAGACTGAAATGGCACTGTGGCTGCTGGCTCTGCCCACTTCAGCTTCCCAACGTGGCGGTGGTACGTTTTCCAACAGCTCTGGGAGCCATGTGGGTCTATGCTTTTATCAAAGCAGCATGTAGCCCAGAAACCTCTTTTTTTCTTTTGTACTAGCAAAGGCTAAATCCACCACGCAGCTTAATGTGCCACTTGCAGAGGCCCAGCTTAATGTGGCATTTGCAGAGGCCTCATTCCCGCTATACTGCAGGTCGAGCACACAGGCCAGGAACCCGCCATAGTAGACAGTAGGTCAACCACACAGGCTGCAGCTAACTTGAGAGAGACAACTAGGAACTGCTTTTAGCTCTGTTTTAGAATCTTTTTTCTTAGGTTTTAGGTTAAAACTCTTGCCGATACGTTGGGTGCCATTTGTAGCTGGAGAGCTTCTCTCCAGGTCCTACCAAGCCCCGGCAGTCTGACAGCCCACTTATAAAATAAATATACAGATGCTTATATTATTTACAAACTGTATGGCCATGGCAGGCTTCTTGCTAACTGTTCTTATATCTTAAATTAATCCATTTCCATAAATCTATACTTTGCCACATGGCTCGTGGCTTACCAGCATCTTCACATGCTGCTTGTCACGGCGCCGGCTGGCAGTATCTCCCCCTGCCTTCCTCTTTTCTCAATTCTCCTCTCCGTTAGTCCCACCTATACTTCCTGCCTGGCCACTGGCCAATCAGTGTTTTATTTATTGACAAATCAGAGCACATATAGACCATCCCACAGCACAAGATGACAAGGCAGAACTGAGAAAAAGTACCAACGCATGTGGCTAAACATAGATAATAATTATGGGTTAATTTAAATGTAAGAGCTAGTCAATAATAAGCCTGAGCTAATGGCAGGGGCAGTTAATTGATATAAGCCTCTGTGTGTTTACTTGGGGGACATGAGTGGGAGATATTTGTCCTGACTGCCAGGAGGCTGAGACATAAGAAATCTTCTGACATTACTAATGAGCTAATATTCAATTAGAATAAGTGAACCCACAAGGGTACTATCTGGCTGTTCTTTTATGAAGAATAGGAGAACAAACAAAGTAACATTACCAACTAATTCTTAGAAAGGATATTGTTACTTTACCACTTTAGTAAGTTTTAAGTCAGAAACTGTCACAGGAAAGAACTTCATGTCGGTACTTGGACGACCCCTTTCATATTTAAATATTTCCATGTTTTGTGTGCTTATGTGATGACTAGTTTGTGCATCTATTTGCCTGAAAGTCTGGTGTCTGCTTGTTTCTGAGTGGCTTTGTTTATTAGGAGAGAATATCTTGAATGAGATAGCGTTTAGATCACTTGACTCAGTAAAGCAGAAAGCTTTTTGCAATGCGAGTGGTCACCACATGATATATTCAAAATCTGAGGGCACAAAACACAGAAAGAAGTGTCCATTAGTTGCTAGCTGCCTATTTGAGCTGGAGCACGGCTCCCTGCATCTCCTGCTTTCTCAGAGCACATTGTGGATCTTCTGTCTCCATAATCATACAAACCAAATCTCCTAATAAGTCATATATATAACCATATATATGTGCTACTGGTTCTATTATAGATCTCTGCTTTCCTATTAGATTTGCTCTTAAATTAAAGGTGTATTTCTTATAAATTTTAAACTCTTTATTTAATGCACTAGGGCTTTCACTGTACAATACTTACCACTGTGAGTAATAAAGATGATACATCAATGTAGGTAAGTGAATATGCTACATACATATGTATATTATATGTCTTCACATTTTGTAGCCTTGTTTGTCAGCATTTTGAGGGGACCTGATATGTAGATGGCAATCTGTGTCAGCTAGGATAGTAGGATCAATGTCCTCCAAATGCCCATGAAAGATTTCCAGAGCAGAATGGATACAGCAGGAGCTTTCAGTTTTCCTCCAAGCAAGCTAGATGTCCTGTTGTGATATGGATCACAGATGTGTAGTCCTGACAACAGGGCTGTGTTGTATTTCTGAATCAGATGTTCATTAAGGGAGAGGGCTTTACATGAGCTTTACATTAGGGGTTTAACTCTTATGCTTTCCAAACCCACAGGAATCTTCTCCACTTTTTTTCTCTACCGACATTAAGAGACTTGAAGTAAGCTCTTGAAAGTGAGAGCTCAGTCTTATATCTCACTTCATCATTGGTTATAATTTCTGTATCACCTCTGAGCTTGAGGCAGAATGAATTCACACAACTCATTAATATAGTATGTATTCAGTTGCCATGAACACAGTTGTATATTTCAAGAAAAAATGAAGTGTTGTGGATGATGGATTGATAAATAAAACACTGATTGGCCAGTAGCCAGGCAGGAAGTGTAGGCAGGACTAGCAGAGAGGAAAATTGAGAGAAGAGGAAGGCGGAGAGGAGGAGACACCAGCCTGCCATCCAGGGAGCATCATGTAGAGGCAGCAGGTAAAGCCACGGAACACGTGGCAACATAAAGATTAACAGAAATGGGCTGAGTATAAGAGTAAGAGCTAGACAATGGTAGGCCTGAACTAATGGCCGAGCAGTTTAAATAATATAAGTGTCTGTATGTTTATTTTATAAGTGGGCTAAGGAACTGCCAGGGCTTGGCAGGACCCAGTAAGAAAAACTCTAGCTACAAATGGCACCCCACGTTGGGTGCTAGATATTGGTGAAATTATTATGGCCACTCCACGTAGTTACAAGGGAGGTTTATTTTGTGGGGTAACTTACAAGTGAAGCGATAGTTTACAGGGTCTGGGAAAGATGTAGCGCAGTCCGGTGATGTTCTCTGGAGAACTCTGCTTGGTCTACCTCCAGCATCCAGGATCCAGGAACCAAGAGAGCCTGCGCATCTGGATCTTGGGTCTTCAGCGTCCTCTCTCAGCACTGCCTTGTAGGCGTGACCATTACTGAAGCCTCAATGGGGGTTGTAACTTCCCGGTCAAAGCTGGAATGGCTACCCACTACAATGAAGTACATTGGGACAAGGCTTTCTCACCTATCTATCCCTAATGTGCTGACACTGTGCTTTGGCAGGCAGGCAAGAATTGAGAGCCCAGAGGCAAAATCTTGAATGTTCCAGGGTCTTTGATGCTCTCTTGCATTGTAGAAATTGTGAAGGGATGGCTGACACAGCCTCCTCTATTTACAAGCCAAGGTTCCAGTTAGAAACCATAAGTCAAAAATACAAGGTGAATGGCTCCTGAGCAGCTACACCAGTGCTGAACTCAGGCCTCCATGCACACATGCGTAGCTACAATCTCCACACCCCCATAAAAGAGGTAGTGGATGATATTGCAGGATGACTATGACAAGCAGCTAACCATGACCTCATCATAGAAAGGTATTATCCACATCATGAATAACATGATGATGCAGCTTGAGACCTAGACACTCTTGGGATTATTATCATACTCTGGTGATGTCCTTATTGCTACTAAGATCCAGGTAAGCAAATCTTGACTGGGGTGAAAAGCCCTTCTAGACTAGAACATATGTCACCACATGTTCTGTGGCTTTACCTGTTGTCTTTTCAATCAGAATTGACTTACCACATTTTTAAGGGCAAAACTAATGATATGTTATTGGTTCACATAACTTGATACATGTGCCAAGTGGGTCAAGAAAACTCTGAGGTCTACTGCAAAACAGTATGGTGAGACAGACTTGAGCCTTAAAAATCTTCTTACCATGAACATCTGATACCTTTAAAAGTGGCTCTTGAATAGTAACATCTAGTAGAGAATATCAGTAGCCCTCTACTCAAGTGTCTCCTAGACTGTGTAGCTAAAGAGTTTCTTTCTGAGTCCCACCAAGCCCAGGCAGTCCCATAGCCCACTTATAAGATAAACACACAGATGCTTATATTATTTAAACTGCTCGGCCATTAGCTCATGCCACTCTTGTCTAACTCTTACACTTAAACTCAGCCCATTTCTGTTAATCTATATGTCACCACATGTTCCGTGGCTTTACCTGTTGTCTTTTCATGCTGCTCCCTGGATGGCAGGCTGGCATCTCCTCCAGCTTCCACCTCCCAGCCTCTCTTCTCTGTCCCGCCTATCCTATACTTCCTGCCTGGCTACTGGCCAATCAGTGTTTTATTTATCAATCAATCATAGCAACATATATTCACAACATACAGGACATCCCACAAGAAGACTGTCTTCACAGAACAGATCCAGGACTGAATGCTAATTTGTGCACATTCATCACCAGGAAGCAAGGGTAGGTTTATGAGCTGAAGATACAAATACTCTTAAGAAATAAAGAGAAGTTGGGATGGAGAACTATGTCTTACTTGAGTTTGTAACACCTTAATTCTTTATATATGACTTTTGTGAACAAGTTTTTATTGAATTGAAGTTTATTTTGTTCTGTAGTGCTGGAAGGTGGTTAGTGGTATGCGATGTTCTTTTTGTTTTTCCTGGAAGATAGACCAAGAACCTGGAAAGAGATTGGAACTGAAGTCCCAGCTTTATGGACTCTGAACTGTCTAAAAAGGAAAAGGAGCTTATTATTCCAATTTCATGTGTAAAAAAAATGAGACATAAATATTAATATCTACCTATGCCTATGAGGATTAAGTGTGATGAATTTGGTTCTCCATTTTAAAGCTTTTTTTTCTGAGCAGCAATGGATTAGGGGATTTTAAAATATTAAGTGCATCTATCTAAATGTGTGATTAAATTTTTTTCAAAGATACAGTATGATATTTACAGCCAGATAAGAATGTATTTTAAATTGATCCTTGATCTTATTTTCATTCTTTTAAGCTTGTTCTGCCTCATTTTCTCTGTGATAATAACTGTAATTACATCCATCCCTCACCATAAAGCTGTTCCTTTATCTTTTCTGACATTCTGCAGCTCCTGACTAATGACGGTGAAGCTATCCCTGCAATTATTTATAAAAGTCAGGAGACTGAGAGTGAATGGTACATGCAGTCCACAATGCCTACTTTATTCTAATTTCTTACCTCCAAGATCATTTTTTTTTCTGGATGACTGTTTACGCCCATTTCAACATGTGTCACCTTCCCAGAATCAAGTCAAATTTTCCTGTCCAATTATGCCAATGTGTCACCTGTTCTTAACATATCAGGGTAAATCTATCACCCACTAACATTCCTAGTTATTAAAATGTCATTTTCAAGATTTTTTCCTTGTCTTTACTTATCTTAAAGTCCTCAGTAGAGATTTTAGTAGAAAGCAAACTCTTTGGAGTCTAAATTAAAATTATAGCTGTGTGTGTGGCATTTACCTTTCATTCTAATACTTCTGACACAGAGGCATGTAGATCTTCCTGCATTTAAAACCAGTCTGGTGTAGATACCCTGTCTCAAAACAAACATAATTCTGTTCGAGTGAGTGTGGTATATGCATTTTCTACATATGTACTTGTAAATGTGAGTGAGAATATTTGATGTCCTGTTCTATCACTTGCTGCCTTATTTTCCTGAGACAGAGCCTTTCCCCAAATGGGGAGCTAGGCTGGTGGAGCCCAGTGACCTTCTTGTCTCAACCTTCCACATGCATAAAGCACATAGCCACTCTGCATTTTTACATGGGTGCTGGGGATTCAAGTTCATGTCCTCATGTTTGTATAGCAAGTGGACATACCCACTGTATCATTTTACAGCGTCTAAAATTGAAGTCACTATTAAAATCTAAAATAATTTACATATGCTGTGGAATAATCCTCTTGTACACTGTAAAGATTTGTCACTCGAATTGGTTTAATAAAATGCTGATTGGCTAATAGTCAGGCAGGAAATATAGGCTGGGCACCAAACTAAGAATGCTGGGAAGAGGAAGGGTGGAATCAGGAGTCACCTGCCAGATGGAGAGGAAACAAGATGAGAATGCCAGACCAAGAAAAGGTACCAAGTAATGTGATTAAACATAGATAAGAATAATGGGTCAATTTAAGTGTAAGAGCTAGTAATAAGCCAGAGCTCCTGGCTGAACATTTATAATTAATATAAGCCTATGTGTGGTATTTTGGGAAGCAGCTGCTGGGTATTTGGGAGTTGCTGGTAGGATAGAAACTTCAATTTATGTTCATACTTTCAGGGCTCTGGACAACAGTTCTGGTAATTGTAGGTAAACAGTCAAATCTGCATAAGGAGAGGTCACTGTGATTTGTTCTATCACCTGCTATGAACTGCCTGTTAGAGATGACCTTGAACCTTCTGACATCTTTCAAGTGACTGCTTTTATAAGAACAATCTTGTGTTCTTAAATTATTTTATCTGAATGTATCTCAGTGCTGGTCTCTTAGTCACTGTCCTATGAAGAGATATCTTGACCAAGGCAACTCTAATTTAAAGAAAACATTTCATTGGAAGGCTTGATTACAGGTTCAGAGGATTTGTGCATTATCATCATGGCAGGGAGCATGACAGCATGCAAGAAGACATGGTTCTGTAAAACTAACAAAGAGTTTTACACCCTGATTTACATGTCAGAGAGAGAGAGAGAGAGAGAGACAGAGACAGAGAGAGAGAGAGAGAGAGAGAGAGAGACTGGGTGTGGCATGACCTTTTGAAACCTCAAAGCCCACCTCCAGTGACATATTTCCTTCAACAAGGCTACACCTCCTAATCCTTGCAATCCTTTCAAACAGTTCCACTCCCTGGTGACCAAGTATTCAAATACATGAGCCTGTGGGGGCCATTCTTACTCAAACCACCACAATGACTAGATTGAGGGATTTTTTTTCTCTCTTTACAACCCTAATGTTCCTTTACTTGAGTAATTGTCTAGTTCATGATAAACAATCCACTTTGATTCTTTCAATTACTTCAAAGAGAAAGCAATTCCAGGGGAAATTTTTGGTATTTTTATACACATTGAAGACTTAAAATATGTTTCACCTTCTTGCATTTCTTCCATGTGTAGTTCACATCAACAACCCTTGTCCCCTGCTTACTGAGGGGAGTCACAGCTTGCTTTTGCAGTTTCTACTGTTACCATATATTTTTATATCTTATTTTCTTTAATCATTTCTTTTAGTCATTGGAGATCAGCACTGAGCATCTGGATCTGCCATGCTCAAAGTTGTAAATCACATGATTTTCACTACATATCTATTGATGTATAGACAGATATATGCCACCTAATTTTTATTTATATTTGAAACTTAATCTTAATATATTAATATTATCTTGACCCTATCTTTTATTTCCAAACAATATCAATAAAATGGCAACAACTAGCTTATCTGTAGACAAACATGTCTAGGTTGGGCAATGCAAGAATGACTTCAAAAAATAGAACTAATAACAAAATGTAAATACTAGAGAGATCATCTGAATCATTCTTCAAAACATTCATAATGGACAGAGTATGGTAGCCTGTGTTTATTATCCAGTGATTTGTTAGAGACAGGAGGATTGTGTGCTCAATGTCAATCTCAACTATATATCAAGTATTAAGTCATCCTGGGCTGTATAAGATACTGTCTAAAAACCAAACAACTAGCAAAATAAAACATTCATAATGGAATTTATTTAGACTGGCCTGTATTTAAGTACCCAAAAAAGACAGGCAGAATATTAATTTAATGTATTCATTCCCCAAAAGAAGAGATAGATATAAACCACTGAGTTTTCACATCTAAATTATGCCTATAAGACTGAACTCTGGTTCAGCTTAGTGATGATGTATATTAACATAGAAAACAATTACATTCGAACAACTTATTTTACTTGTTTTTGGTTCCCATAAATCTGATATCCTTGGTAATTCTTTATCCATTCACTCCAGGCTCCATGCCACACTGCCCAGCAAAGGTAAACCAGGGTAAACCATAGTTCCAACTGTAAATTGCCTGGGAGCACAATGGTCCTATGACTTTTAGTCCCTTATATTTAGTTAAAAATGGTTATAATGACCTCCCAGGCTATACCTTAAGCCAGTCTTTTTTTCCCTTATTGCCTGACCCTTATATAAACTCCTGTTCCTTTTTATGTTATATGCTTGACTGACTGACCTCATTGGCCTATACAAACAATATAAAGGCATTGGGTCTCAGCTTTTCATTCTGAGGACAAGGTCAATGGCTTTGTCTACCAGGGAATAAAATGACCGGAAATGAATGCTGCTTAGCAGACTCCAGCACAGATTGCTTGGATCAGCTATGCTGTGTTGAATGCAGAAAGTGGTCAATCAAGCTTTCATACATCACAGTTCAATTACATATAGAGACTTAAAGAAAGCGGACTAAATGCAATCATGACATCATATTGCATTTTTCATCAGTCTTCACAGAAACTATCAAATATTAGTACACATCTTCAGAAAGACTAGATTTTAATCTTTTAACACCAAATATATACTCTGTTTAAAACTTTGGTTGCTTAACTTTTTTTATTTTCTTTAAAAATGATTTTTTTTGATAAAAAGGAAATGCATACTTTGAAATAAACAGTATATCTTTCTATGCAAGCTCTGCTACTGCAAAAAAAAGCCAGTATAAGAAAACAAAAGATACATAATAAAAACCCATTCTTTTAAAAGAGATTTTTAACTATTTATAAATATATGCACATACACATTCTAGTAACATTATACAGACTATGTCAGTTGGATCCATGTAATTATGAGTGTGTGTGTGTGTGTGTGTGTGTGTATGTGTGTATGTGTATAACAACAATTAGAAAAAATGGCTATAAATTTGAAATACAACAAGAGTGGGTACTTGGGAGGGTTTGGTGGGAAGAAAGGGAAGGGGGAATGATGTAATTATATAAAATGAAAAACAACTTTGAGTAGCTTGAAGGTAATTCACTAAATGGTTTTGCTTTCCTTCAATTTCAATTGGATCTTTATATTTGTGAAAGCAACAGGCTGTGAACTAAAGCCAGAGATGGCCCCACAGCTGCCACATCTCTTAAGATTTATCTTCTGTGAGCTCTTTGAGGCCACATAAATGCAGTTAGTAATGGAATATTCTTATCCTTGCCTTTGGCTGAAATACACGACTCACACAAATTAGCCAAAGCAGCTATACAATGGTAAGAGCCAATAAGTGATGAAGTCTAGGGCCATTTGACACCTCCTTAGGAAACAGCAGCCATTAAGGAAATGCATCAGGCAGAACTTCTCTGCAGATAACATTTGACACTCAAGAGTCAGCTTGAGTTTTCAGTGCAATGCTTTCTTGTTTAAAGCATAAACTCTAGTTCAGAGAAAAAGAGGATGTTAGCGTTCTGTGGAATAGCTGCTTAGCTCATTCCCATGATGGCTGTGACCTTTAGCACAATCCAGAGAAATTTATTTTCTTTCTCTTGCCTTTGTTTGGCCTATTGCACAAAGTAAATCTGCAAATTTTCATAATTATGAAAAATGTAGGACCTACTTTCCAATAGCAAAATGAAAATAAATTCAATTCATAATCATGTTTTATTTCACTGTGTATCAAAATTCAACTGGAAACAAGATGAGAAATCTTTCAAAATAAAGCTCCAAAAGACAACAAAATGAGAATAAAAATATGATATGTGCTGAGCTTTACACCATTGTCTCAAATTAAAGTTTGTCATTCACAGCAACCAACAAAAAAGAAAGAAAAATAAAATAAAATAGAGAAAGAAAACAAGAAAGGAGTAGTGATGCCATTCCTAAAACTTCACATCTAGCAACAACATGCTACATTGTCATACCATGGTGTCCATCTACATGTATTCTCACTGAAACTGAAGAATAGATAACTACTACTTCAGGTAGCATGAGTTTAGGAGAAACCAACATCAAGGACATTTAAAAATGACAGTGAAAGTGCATAGAGGGACCAGAGAGAAGACGGAGAAGTTGGGCAGTGGATCATCATTAACAATGTCAATGCTTCAATTACTACAATTATCTATTTTACCAGCTTTCTTTCCTTTATCTAGGCATGGTTACGCACAAGTTCAATGTTAATTTCTGTTTTAGTTGATAGCATTTTGGAACAGACACCTCTTTAATGATTTGGCCGAATACCCTAAGAGATCATTGACTTGGAAGCCAACAGGCATGGTTCAAACCCTTAACATGATCCCACCATAAGCTCATAAGTCACAAGGCTTCTGACTATTTCTCCAGGTGACAGGATTTCCAAATACAAAATGACTGACAGATGTGTGAGGTTCAGCCATTTGGCTCATGCAAAAGAAATGGAGGAAGCAAAGCTGTGCATGCGGGTGTTAGAAACACAGATTAAAATATAAACATTGTCCCCCATCATCATCTGCCAGGTCTGTCACCAGGAAACCAAGTGTCATTGTGGATCTTCATTCTTTCAGTGAGCAAAATAGCTTTGCAGAGTAAAAGAAATGGAAAAGTAAATCTTCACTGAACACAGTTCTTGTTTTTAAACTTGAGTCTGTGATAACTATTTGTCAAAATTGTTTTGCAGAGTGGTCCTGGATGAATGGAAAGAAAAGCTCCAGGCCTCTCCCAGGAGTACTCTATTCAAGTTGTACCAAATGGATTGCCACTGAAGAAAGGGCTGAACCTCCAAAGACTGCTAATATATTTAAGTGTGTTTCAGTGAAATGAGTCTCTGAAGGATAGGAACCCCAGTTTCCACATCTGTACCTCTGCCTCTCCTCTAGGACACACCCTCTTAATGGTTTCCAGTGGCAGAAATCCAAGATACAGTAATCCTGTTTGGTTGGTGACTAAATGTCCTTTTATGCTGGGAGGACCAATTCTAACAGTCAGACAAACTGAATTAGGGTCTAATGCCAAAACCAGAGCACTCTCTGTTCTTTAAAGAGTAGTCTAAGTCATCAATATTTCCAGCCTAATTTGTGTCTCCCTAAAGGAAAAATCACTTTGTGTCACTTCAGTTGATTATGACAAACTTCAGGGGATATAATTGACTAAAAGGGCACTGAACTTAAAATGCGTGTTGAGGCTCCTAAGAGCTAGGAACTCCAGTCGTAGTTTAGAGGGAGGCCATAACTGATGTACGTTTTTCACATCATAAAAAGCAAGTGTTTTGGTCTGAATTGGCTTTAAATTTAATCAGAGTAATACATAAGCTTTTTTTGGGTGAGGGAGGAGTTGTCTGATCTTATTGTTAGCTTAGGGAGAATGATTAGGGTGTTTGTCTTGTTCAGAGCCTTGCTAGAATTCAGGATTGTGAAATCTTACTAATACTCAAGTCAATCTGCCATTCCAAACAAAAATAATAGAAAGAAATCCTTTTAGGGTGAATGTAATTTTACAAGGAGGTTTGAAATTGGGGGTTCTGTTTCTGAGAACTGTTTGGGCTCGTGAAGGTTCAGGAACCTCATGATCTGTGATAACAGTAGGAGAATTGCAAAAATGTGAGCCAAGTACAGAAGACAGTGCTGGGGGAGTCAGACAGACAATTTCCATATCCAACAAAGTTTCATGTTCATTTCTTCAGTTGAGTCCCAAGAAGACTTTTGAGATTTTAAGGGGCAATGACATTATCCTCCCTGCCATTCTGAGGGGCAACACTCTGTAACATCAACCAGTATTTTGGTCAAATAGTTGAACTTTAAGTCATCATAGTTCTTCAAAGAGTAAGAACAATATATGTTCTTGTTTTGTTTTTTTAATTAAAATTTTAGGTTAGTATCCGAAGTAATGAGTTTCATTGTGGCATTTTCACGCATGTGTGCCATTATGCTTTGTTTGAATTTATTCCTCTTCCCTGCCTTCCTCCCCTTTGCTTCATGTCCCACTTTGAATGGTGCCCTTCCTTTCTCACATAGTCTGATCACACACACACACACACACACACACACACACACACACACACACGCACACACATACACACAAAAAAACTTTCATGTCACATGTATTCCATTTTTTAATTGAAAGATAAATATTTAAATGAAAAATTTTATCTTAGCAGCTTTGTTTTACTTTTCTCCTTAACATGGACTCTCCTCTAGTTACAAGAGAACTATCCAGCATTTTTCCCAAAGAACCCAAATTCCTCTGTTGTTAAAAAGGGTGGTACACATCTTGGCAACACTAAGTTGACCCAGTGGGTTAAAAAGAGAACTTATGAAGTTGGGAGAGGAAAGTTGGAGGTGAATAGAGTAGTAATTAGAAGGAGTAGGAAGTAGATTTGATTAAAATACATTACATACACTTACGAAATTCTCAAACAATACAAAAAAACTAGAAGGACATAAAATAGAATATGTTATTTATATTGAAAAATGGTAGAACACCATTTAAACATGTTCTGAATTAATCTAATGTTCTTACTGAAACAGAATACAGGACAATGCAATCAACTTGGGACTCACATGCCAAAAATAAAGTGTGACCAGGAAGTCCTACCTTCTTCTCAACAGCCCAAGAGCCACAACCCTCAGCATCATACCTCATGCTATTTAGAGGTTGTATTGGCTTTCTCCAATCTTGCCAACTTCTCACCAAGCTTTGAATTATCATTATTTGTTCTTATTCTGAATAATTTGTTTATTTTTAAAATATGTGGGATATAAGATATTAAATCAGAATATTTTATGTAAGTATCACATTCATTCACAATTTGCTAATCTTTTGCTTAACTCCTACATCTTTATGAGTCATTGGCCTATGGTAATATAAAGTCTCCTATACGTTACAGGCTATTACCATTGCTATAGTTTAGCCTCCACAACTTGCCAATAAGACTCTATTGCTGAATACACCACATACTAAGTCATCCAACACGGAAAAAATCAAACTGTTGTTCAACTAGAAGTTTTACCCCTACTTAATAGTGATCATATTGTTGGAAGGTTGCAACTACCAAAGGAGAAATGTAATCAATCTCATTCAGATATGAACCTTGCACAGTATGATAGCAGCTTTCATGTAAGATATACCTACTGAGCGTGATTATAGTGACACAAATTTTGATTGTGTAATCAACTACTTTTATATTAGATTTAAGGTAAACTGTATAATGTGGAAACCATACCTGGCATGCTAATGAGGCCCAGAACTTGAGATTAGATAGGACATGTTCCCTAGGATAAAGCCTACTACAATTACTCTGATAAATGAATATGGCAATAAAATGAAGACATATTGCTATCCCCGTAAAGCAGTACATTGCTAAGTACTCATCCCAGAAGCTTTTTCTTGCAGCAGATGGGAATTAACATGAGAATCACAACTGAACAACGTGCAGAGATGAGAAACTTTGGAATACTCAGCCTAAATAAGATGTCTATGTCACATTCTTCCCCTCAAAGCTCAGGGATGTATGTGGAAAAGAAGACAGAGAGAATTAAGAGCAAGAGGTGGTAAACAACTCTGAGGAAATAGCATTTTCCAGACGCAATGGGGATTATGCCCATATGAACTCACAGAGACTATGGCAGTATGCATAAGATCTGTACAAGTTCAAATCAGACAAAATCCCATCATAGGTAAGGGGAGGTAGGCAGTTCCACATTTAGCCCAGAAGCTATTTACAACTGATAGACACTGGGAGAGGGAAAATCAATTATCTTCAATAGAAAGAGTCTGAGTCTATCAACCACACTCAAACCTAGGTACATGTTATAAAATAGTTGCTAACACAGAGTCCAGGATTTTTTGTTTTTGTTTTTTTACTAGTTAGATAGTTTTGTTTTGCATGAGGGATTTCTCCCTCACCAGCCCTCTCTCTCTCTCTCTCTCTCTCTCTCTCTCTCTCTCTCTCTCTCTCTCTCTCTTTCTGGTTTTTTAATTGGCTTTATGTTTGTTTTCATTTTTCAAGAGAGAGAAAGAACATGGAGTCAGGTCGGTGGGAATGGTGGGATCTAGGAGAAATTAGGGGAGGAAAAAGAACATAACTACAATAAATTGTATAAAAATTTTCAAAAATAGAAATGATAAATAAGTAAATAAATATGCATATTTCAAATGGCCAGGTGTAATGTTTTTATTGTTACTTTAAATTTTTCCATCTATTTTAGAATGCATATTATTTCACATGTATGCATCATTTCACATGCATTCACACACCAAACTAATTAGAAAAAATGTGAACATATTTCTTTCCCTTTGGGAATGGGTGAGACAAAAGTTTGGAGGAGATGAAGACAAAAGTGGAGGGGTGCAATCTGGAGTTGTGTGCTTGCCTCCGAGGTGCAGCAAATGTCTTCATAAGTACATATGATTTAAAAAAAATATATGGCTGTCATTTATTTATCACTTCTTCCAGTAGGAGACAAATCTCAAGTAGTATATACTTTGATTTATGTAATTTCTCTATTTCTCATTGGCATCTGGATTAATATTTATATTTATGTCTGGTTATAAAGGAACTTCTAGCCATTCTAAATCAGGGTTTAATTAAATTAAAAGATATTTGCTTCTTCTTCTTTATTTTATTTATTACCTTTTAATCTAATTTATGCCTAAAGCTGAAATTAGCTGGCAGGTAGCACTAAAAATGCAGCTTTACTATACAGCAGACTGAAAACTGATCACATTTTTGATAAAGAATTTAGCACACATGCATTTCTAAAGAAGGCAGGTGAAGCCCTTGCCCCACAGCAGTGCCTCACACAACAGGCTTCTCTCTTCTAAGGGCGTGACTATGGTACTTCATGAGGTTGCCTCTGCTTTTATTGCACAAACAATATTTTCTTTTTTAAATTTAATTTTTTTATTAATAATTTTTTAATTCATTTTACATATCAATCACAGATCTCCCTGTTCTCTCCTCCTGCCCCTCCACATTACCCCCCACAACCCACTCTGCATTCCCTCCTAAAAGAAGGTAAGATCTCCCATGGGGAGTCAGCAGAGCCTGGCACATTCAGCTGAGGGAGGTTCAAGCCCTTCCCCTTGTCTCAAGGCTGTGTAAGATGTCCCACCTTAGGTAGTAAGTTCCAACAAGCCAGCTCATGCACCAGGGATGAATGCTGATCCTAATGCCAGGGTGCCTCTTAAGGAGATCAAGCTTTACAACTATCTTGCTTATGCAGAGGGCCTAGTCCACAGTCCCGTGGAGGCTCCACAGGTGTTGGTCTAAATTTTATAAGTTCCCACTAGTTTGATTTGGTTGTTTCTATATATTGATCATGATCTTGATACCCCTTATTCATAGAATCCCTCTTCTCTTTCTTCACCTGGACTCCTGGAGCTCGACCTTGTGTTTGGCTGTGGATCTCCGCATCTGCTTCCATCAGTTACTGGATGAAGGCTCTATGATGACTGTTAGGGTATTCACCAATCTAATTATTGGAGTAAGCCTGTTCAGGCACCCTCTCCACTATTGCTAGTAGTCTAAGCTGGAGTCATCCTTGTGGATTCCTGGGAATTTCCTTAGCGCGCAGTTTCTCCCTATCCCCATGCTGTCTCCTTCTATCACGGTTTCTCTTTCATTGCTCTCCCACTCCATCCCTGTTCCAACTCGACCATCTCATTCCCTTATGTTCTTATGCCCCATCCCCTACCCTCCATTGCCCTCCCTCATCCCCAGTTTACTCATGGAGATCTCATCAGTATTTTCTTATAGAATGGCCTTCTGTATTCTGCTTCTTAAGTCATCGCACGCTTATAATCTCAGCACTTAGGAGGCAGAGGAGGCTGAGTTCAAGGCCAGCCTGATCTACAGAGGGAGTTCCAAGACAACCAGGGCTACACAGAAAGACCCTGTCCCAGAAAAAAAAGTGGACTCATCAAAAGCATGCTTTATTTGAAACTAGCAGCTACAATTCAGAAATCGGCATAATAGTAAAGATTCTTATTGTTTGTTTTTTCACCTGCAATGCAATCTCAAACCTCATTACAAGTTTGTATCTGGAAAGCTGATGGTTCCAAAAATCTAGATAACTACCCAAGTAGAAGAAAATTTTAAAATTATGAGTCAATACTTCCACAGGATAACTAACACTTAGGAATCCCAAACCTTCAAATATTCCGCCAATGATAAATATGGAATAGAAACAAAGAGACAAGTGTTCAAGAACAGCTAAAACATATATGTTCAAATCATAGTTCACAGTCTACATATTTTTACAGGTATTAAGTATAAAATGATTATTCTTATCAATTAGAATATTTAATACTATGAGGATTCTGAGATGCTCAACAGATCCAAACACTTCATTCTTGGATATGTGACCAGATACCTGTGCTTTGCTGAGATAACTTTCTTGACAGATGAACCAGGTCAATAAGGGGAGCTGGAGAAGGCGGAAGAGGGAAAGAGGAAAGAGGAAAGAGGAGGAGAAGTAGGGGAGGGGAAAAGAGAAGAAGAGAAAGAGTTGGAGGAGAAGAGGAAGACAAGAAAAAGGAAGAAGAGAATAGGTGTATTACTATGAAGTGGTTCTGGACTAGGTGAGTTCTTGATCATGTTCCTCAATGCTAGGCCCCAAACCTTTACACTTCCTTCTTTAGTGGAGCAAAAACAAAATAGAAACCAAACTTGTCCAGGGAGAGGTGACAGTTACTCTGAGAAAAGCAAAAGAGAGAACTAAATTTCAGCGTGCAGGGTATACCTTTACACAAATGTACACTTTTAGGCAATAAATATGAATTATTGATGATGGCAAGGAACTTGCAGTCTGTGAATAAAAGCCAAATGTTGAGAGAGAAAACTTCAGCTACTGTCACATTCTGTAGATGCCTTGTGTAACTACTGAGGAGATTCTAGAATGTTATCAATAAATTGATATCCATTCAATGTGTGGTATACATTTCATTTTTCAATAAAATGTTGTGCTTTGTACATCATATAATGGGTTTTCTTTCAACCTGTTATGCACTTTTATGAATACTTATGCAGTGCCCTACAGGCAACATATTCAGTAATTACATGCCACTCCACACTTTAACTCCTGTTTTTTTGTGAAAGCTAAAAACCAACAATTATAATTTTAAGCAATTCTTCTTTATTTCCATTAAATAAAACTGACTTAAATCAGACTCATTGTTTTATACAAAATAAAACATAAAAGCCATTTCTTGTCTTTTTAAAAATTGTTCTTTCATATAATTTTTTTGATATTGTTTTTACAGTTGGGAAGAATTTTAACAAATAGACATAAACAATGCTCTGTGGAATTTAAGAGTATAGTTATCCAGTTCAAATTAAACTAAGTAAAATGTAAATATTAAATATTTAATATACACATAGCAATAATAAGTGTCCTTACTGTTAGAAGAAATACTTTGTCTCAGAAAATATTGTGTTAAAAATACACTAAAAACAAAGAGGTTGTATAATTTTCTTTTAATTTTACATACATACAGCATTTGTTACTTGTATATGTGATAATTATGAATTATTTGAGGATATGAATATATGCATGCATATGTGTGCTGTTTTATATATATATATATGTGCATATATACATACATATCTGTTAAATGGTGCATTGTATACTTATAATTTCAACACAATTTTGCAATTGATAGAAGTTTTTCAAAGCTTTTAAATGAGTATTTCTGAAAATCTGTGCTGTAAAACTGTTATGTTTGCCAGGTGTTCATCTACATAATTTGGGATGAAGCAAATGTGTTGATCTGACATGTTTATTTCATCCCAGCAGGTCTAATAAGGGAGCTGTGAAAGCTTGCAAGTCTTCGGTTTCCTCAATTTGCTCTCTGTTTTTCATAGCTTGACACTGTCCTTCATTTGAAGGAGAGTTCCGTTGAAATTATCTTTTTTTAAAAATGTCCTGGCATCTTAGAAAAAAAAAATATTATTTTTTTAAACATCAGTAACTACATAAAAATATCTTTGAGTGACTGAAATGACTTAAGCCATAATTACCCTTGACTTTCATGTTCTGGTAAAGTCACAAATTTAAATGTCTTGGAGATTTTTCTCAGACCCAAGTTCGTATTTCTTTCATTTTAAGTATCAAAGGAATGGCAAAGAAAGTCAAGAGCAAATACAGAAGTAAAGTTGAAAACAATACAGAGTGGGTTTAAGGGGTCCCTATAACTAATGACAAAAACAGAAAGACCAATCTCCTGCAAGTTTTCTTCTGTGTGACATCAATTAGCATGTCATAAATTGGAGTGGCAATAGATTGTCACTTAACATTAATTAACTACTGATTTGATTTTCTGAAAGGTGCATGGATTTGGTAATGCATAAATGGACAATGTGCTTTCGACCTGAGTGAATTGGAACTTAGCTATTATTCATGCTATTACTGCACTTCTTGTTAGTTTGACTGCATTGAATATAAATTTTTTCATGTTGCTGGTCTAAGAGGATCTCAGTGAAACACTGCAATTATAAATTCATTTTAGAAGACTTTAAAGTGGCCCTTCTACTCATGAAGTCCATATCCAAACACTGTGGCTTCCCTGCCTCTTGTAATTATGATGCCTCATCTGGATTAATCTGTGAGTTCTTAAAAGCCACAGAAGTAAGGCCCTGACAGTGATGTTGGCGAGAGTTGGAAATAGAAACTGGCC